>NC_140171.1:154419912-154622412 GCF_963971535.1 Notolepis coatsorum | reverse complement strand
TTCTCAATCCGATTTTGTGTTTTGTGTTGTACAGTATACAGTATACAGTATATACAGTATTATGCAGTATGAAAACTAACTGTCAGGTCATATATGTGAGGCTGTGCTGAAAAAAAATATACCAAACATACCATGATAAAACATTTTAAAATGGGAATTATACCATTTAAATCAAAATTAGCTAAAACATTGAAAATATCCCACAACTCCGAAGAGAAAGTTGCAGACCCTTGGGCTGGACATGTATGGGTCTCCTTTGGAGAAGGTGAATGTTTTTAAATGTCTTGGTGTCTGGTTTGACGAGCAACTGACTTGCAGCGTTCATATAGCAAAGACATTGGGAAAAAGTGATAAATGTCATGAGAAGTTTGTCTGGTAGTGACTGGGGGGCAGACAGGGGGACTATGATATTGATATACCAGGCAATGATAAGATCAAGCTTTGACTATGATATTGATATACAGGCAATGATAAGATCAAGCTTTGACTATGGATGTTTTGTTTGTGGTTCTGCTGCTAAGTTGCCACTCGACAAATTGGATGTTCTCCAGGCCCTGGGACTCTGCTGTGGGGCTTTTAGAACTCCCCCAGTACCTGCAATTCTAATAGAAATGGGAGAAATGCCTTTAATTTCAAGGCTAATTAAATTAGGCCTGCAGTACTGGATCAAGTTATATGGTTCAAGTCAAGCATTCCTGGCGAGGTCTATGTTGAGAGGCAGGGACGTGCACAGGACTTTAGAGGGACAGGTGCTCAAAGGCTGAAAAGGTCACTACACTTGTGTGTATATAATAAGCGAGCGTGCGAAGCGTGATTTTTAAGGGCCCTTTTCGGGCGGGGGGCCCCCTTTTTATGCTTTTTGGGGGGTTTTGGTGATCAAATATTGAATATTGAACTATAATAATCAGTGCAGGATTTCACTTATCCTTGAAAGACACTTTTATCACTGACTTAAAAGGCCCATACATCTCCATAAATGTTCAGGGGGGAGGGAATAAGTGCTTACCCTACAGACCCCAAGAAGTGCTGTATATTCTGTATTGTTTAATATAAATGCATTTTTTATTCCAATCCCGATTTGTATTTGAGATTCCCAAATCCCATCGGACTTGACTTCTTCGTGTCCCTCAATGAGTGTAATACCAGCATTCAACTGTATGCGCCACAGCGGTTTCTATCATCATCATCATCACCACCCACGCTATGCATAAAATATATAGGTCCGCGGAGAGGCACGCTGAGGAGGCCGTGCAAACTGCAATGGAATATGGGGCATCTCTCTCTCTTTACCTAATATTTTGATTCTATCCTGACATTTTTCAGTTGGAAGGGCAGTCTATATGCGTAACGGCAAAAAAAAAAAAATATTTATATATTTTTTCAAAAAGGGCACTTTTTTGATGAGGCTCAAAAAGGCAGGTGCTCAAGCACCCCTTGGCCTCTATGTGTGCACGTGCCTGTTGAGAGGGTCATGGGAGTTTGAGGGTCAAACTAAAACCATTCTTTGAAGATATGAATCAGTGCAAGCTGGGTTTCAGTGCCTTACTGGTTAACACTTTAATGAGGGCAACTCCAGACCTATAAGCATTTTACCAGTTTTAAGCAAAATCATGGAAAAGTGTGTTTTTGCACAAATCCAATAATATTTTCAGTTTAACAGTCTGGCTACAGAGTCTCAACATGCATACAGAACTGGTCACTCCACATCGACTGCTCTAGTTCAGATGACTGACGACTGGCTCAGAGCTATTGACAACTCCATGATAGTGGGAGCTGTGTTTTTAGATTTCAGTGCTGCATTTGATGTGCTTGACCATTCTCTCTTGATTGATAAACTTAAATGTTATGGTTTTAATCCCCTGGCTTTGATGTGGATGCAGAGTTATCTGTCCTCCAGATCTCAGCAGGTTTATTTGAATGGCAGCATATCTAGTAGTAGAAGTTTGGAGTGTGGTTTTCCACAGGGGAGCTCCCTAGGGTCTCTGCTCTACTCAGTGTTCACCAATGACCTACCGTGGGCTACTAAGAATGCCAAATTGGTCCAATATGCAGATGATTCCACCTTGTATTATGCTTCTCCATCAAATGGTATGCTTAATGAAGTCCTGAGCAGAGAACTTAATGATGTGAATGATTGGGTAGTAGCTAACAGGCTTGTACTGAACATCTCTAAGACAAAAAGCATGGTGTTTGGATCGAGGCATGGGTTGTCTTGTAACCCAAAGCTTATTTTAAATTCATGTAACTCCATCATTAAGCAAGTTGAAAGCATTAAGCTCCTGGGAGTGACACTGGATAGTACTCTATCTTGGTCAAACCACATCACTAACATTGTCTCAAAGATGGGAAGAGCTGTAGGCAGCACGGTTGGCTTTGGGTTGCTCACTAAGGTCCAATGTCAACCGTATGCATGCTGTTCTCTCCTGGCTCACAGTTGAAAAAAGGTTATCGTCTAACTCACTTGTATTGTGTAAATCAGTCATTAACAGCAAGACTCCATATTTTGTGTTTGAGCAACTTGTTTACAGAAGCTCTATACAAGACCATAATACAAGAGGGGCAAGAAATGGTCAGTTTGTACTCCCTCGTCCTAGAACCAATGCTTCAAAGCGGTCTTTTATTTATAGGTGCATAACACTCTGGAACAACCTACCTAGTTATCTCTACACTTTTAGTAAATCGATTTTTAAAAAGAAACTCAAATCTCAATTACAGTTGTTGCCTTAATGTGTATTGCATTTGTGTATGGGTTGTTGCCTATTAGCCTACAAGTTCTCATTTTGTATCTTTAAAAATTGATATTTATTGTATGTTTTTAGTTAATTGTTTTGTTTTTTATTTCTATCTATAGCATCTGTGAAAGTATCTTATTTGCTATATACTAAATCCTTGTTTTTATCTTTTGTATTGATCTATGCATTAACTGTTTTATGTATTGTGTTGTGTGGACCCCAGGAAGACTAGCTGGGAGCCATGGCACCAGCTAATGGGGATCCTTAATAAAAACAAAAACAAAACTTTCCGTGCCGGCCGTGCCAGTCCTATATACCCCGTTGAGTGCCAACTCTCTATTCAATGACAGAGCGCTCACATTTGTGAACGCATAAACTATATCTTAAATTATGGCTATGTGTCTAATACGACCGTCGCTTATCAATGACTTGTTTGCAGTCAACTGTCGAAAAGGATTGTTTTTTTAATCGGTTCATTTCCGTTTTATACCATTTTGAAAAACGCTAGTTTTTTTAAACTTTCAGAAAGAAATACAAATTCTGCAGGAATTGCGCTTTACTGTAATACACAAAACACGTAATTTTTCGGCCTATTTATGAATAATTTTCAAATAAACGCTAGATTATCGATAGTATATGTGTACTTATGCACGCTATAGAAGCGGGCTGAAAATCGATTCTCTTATTTCCTGATCAGCTACACACACTCACAGCCACACACACACATATGGAACACGTTGATATATAGGTGAAAACAGCTCTGATTATCCCAATACTGGTCAAATAGATTCCTTACCTCAGATCAGATGTTCTCCAAAAAGATTATTCCAATTCCTGATCGCCATTCCAAATATCGATCGCGTTTATTGATCCAACGCTGGGTGGTCGAAAGACATATTCCACGCTGTTCTGATGGTGGTTGGGCGGTATAATTTTTTCGATACGTCATACCTTAATGACCTAATACCCCGGTATACGGTATATGACGGTATGACTTTCATTTTCATCAGCGGGGGGGGGGGGGGGGGGGGGCGCAGCTAACAATATACTCGTTATTATCACCATACATAACGCTTGCTTATATTGAAACACGTTGAGATTAGGGCCGTTCTTTCAACCTGAAAGTGCACTTTCTTCAACCTCGAGGTAAACAAATCACAGAAGGTAGCCACTGCCGCCTGCTGGCACCATTCAGGTATCGAGTCGACGTGAGCTAATGGTAGCTAGTTAGCCCGGCCGGCAGCCCGGCACCATCGTATCAACGTGAGCCAGTTGCATTAGGATTAAAAAATGTCAACACTCACTCACCCCGTTTTATATTACATTCCCAAAGAAGTGCCTCCGTCTCTCATAGTCTCGTTGTGCTGGATGAAGTCACTGGCGACTCGTGGAGGCGAGGGTTTTGCTTAAATCCGAACAGACTCCAGTCCTTTAATTGTCCAAATGCGACAGTGTGTGCAAGTTTAGCTCTTGTTTGACAAAACGTTAGCCATCTGTGGTCAGGGAGCTCATCGTGGGCTGGAGTGACGGTGGTTAACTTCGACGCTTCATCGTTCAATGGTAACGTATTATTATTATTGCTTAAGCTTTAGCAGTCTGCTCAGAGATAGAGGAAATGCATACAGGTTAGTGTGACGCACCACTGTGTTCTCCTCACGTGACTCACAATAGCCAATCAATCATTAGGAAACTGCCCTCTGCTGGCCGTGCTGTGTGTGTGCAGTCCCCGTCAAAACTCAGTTTCAGTGTAAATATAAACTGAAACAACTGTGATTTTGACGGTATTGATTTTCAATACCGTCGGTATCTCTAAATACCCCGGTATACCGTAATACCGTCATACCGCCCAAGCCTAGTGGGCGATGACTGCAATAGGCTCGGATTACATGCCTGACAAGTAAAATGTGGAATCCGGACTCTTTTTCCCCCATGCGTTTCATTCAGTCACATCCAATTGGCAGTACCATCCGGAGAGACGATAGGGGGCGGTATTTTCCCTGTTCGAGCTCAGACAGATCCCCACTGGTAACGTGAGGCTAGATTGATGAAAAATGAATGGAAATCGATAATAAAAAAAATAACGATTAAAAACTAGATTTCTCGTCGGCTGGCACTCAACGGTTGGCATGAACTAACGAGAAATCTCGTCGCTGGCACTCAAAGTGTTAATGCGGGAGGTGGACAGTAATCTGACCTTTTTAGAAGAGGAGGATAAGAGTGGAATCGCTGCTAGTGTAGGGGCCTATCTACAGCAAGAAATGACATGCTTAGTTTGTAGTTTGTTAAGTTCATCACTGGGTGGCAGCACGGAGCACTGGGTCGCAGCACCGAGCGCATAGGTTTTGAATAAAGGCACAGGTGTAGGCTATGTCAATCAGGTATCTAGGTATGGGTGATGGAGAGATCTCACGGTTTTTACCGAATGAACACACGCACGTACCCTTGCTCGGTTTAAGTATTTGAAGTAATTATTGTTTGGCTCATCACGTGTATTATGCTAAATACTTCAATTAAATGGGAACTTCACCCAACGGCAGGTGACACAGACTCGAAATTGTGTATTTTCTAAATTGCGCGTCAAAGACGAGGAATCCCCGCACCCAACCGGGCGGCTACCAGGACATCAGGATAGTCGCTACAGTGATCATGTATTGTTGTGATTATTATATTTTTGATAAGCTAATTATTGAGATGCCAATTGGGATGCATGTGGCTAATTTGGGGAAACAGGCATCAGGTGTTTAAAATTGGCTGGCCGTCACACAGCCAGTGTTCTAAAAATGTTTGGTATGTGGCGACACGGTTTTTTGACCGCTGCAGAGCAGCCTATGTTTTTGATTGATTGCTTCTATAATGATTTCGCCGTCAAATGGTAAGATAAACATTTCCTAAATTTCATTGTGGGTATTATTGGAATCCGAAGATCTACAAGGAAAATCTGAAAGGAAAATAAATGTCAAATATGAAATCCGATCTCCCGAGTGCTGCTATCTGAGCGCGTCAACCAAGTGCATACCAGTAGAACCAGAAGGTGCATTTACGTAGAATAAGGATTGCATCTTTAGTGGGTTCAGTCATGAGTAAAGCAAAGCGCATTCTGGACCAAAACTCACTCTACACTCTCTACTGTTCACTAGTTTGATCATATTTAAATTACTGCGCTGAAGTCTGGGGAAACACTTATAATTCTACACTACAACCACTTTTTATACTCCAAAAAACAGCCATAAGGATAGTTCCTAATGCAGGATATCGTGATCACACGAACATAAATTTTTTTAAGTCAAAAACATTAAAGATAACTGATCTTGTGGAATTCAAAACAGCACAAATAATGTATAAAGCTAAAGGTAATGTACTTCCAGGAAACATTCAAAAACTGTTCTTTGATAGAGAGGGGGGTTATAATCTGAGAGGAAAACTCAAATAAAAAAATCTTAGTGTACGTACTACCAGGAAAAGTCATTGCATTTCAATATGTGGAGTGAAACTGTGGAACAGTCTGAATGTTGTGCTTAAGCAATGTCCAAATATAATACAATTCAAACAGAGTTATAAAGAAATTATTTTCACAAGGATGGGGAAGGGATTTTGACATTCATGGTTGTTTAAATAATTAATTTTTTTCTTCATGTTTTACATATATATATAGTATATATATATTTTTATGTTTTACATACATTTTTATATATACAGTATATATTTGTTTTGTACGGATTTAAATCAGTAAGGAATTATATACATTTTGAGTAGTGGAAAATGGGTAGGATTAAATAAGTGTATGTACTTCTTCCTACTCCTATACTTTTGTTTTCATTTCATTGCTAGAGATTAATGATTTGTTTTAGTTTTATTTTGTTTTATTTACATGTTCGAAATACAGATTTCAAATCAAATCATTATCTGTGCTTTGAAAACATCAAGCTGGTCTGTGGTGTTCCACAAGGAAGCATACTAGCACCTTTAGTGTTCCTAATTTATGCAAATGACATGTCATCAGTTTGTGACTGCAACTTGTTCCTGTTCGGAGACGACTCAGCCCTGCTGGACAGGGACAAGTTGCAGGTTGAAAAAGCCCTCAGCTCTGAACTCGGCAGAATCTGAACCTGGCTCGCTGTCGCTGATAACAAACTATCATTACACCTGGGTAAAACAGAATCCATTCTCTTGCCAAAGCACCTCAAAGGCCCGAAAAACAAGACTACAAACATCACAAAACAAACTGGTCAGACTACTGCTTGGCCTTACTCCTAAAACCAACCTTAGGGCCCGGGTCCACCTGCCTCATATTTATCACCGCACGCGTCTTTTCTCAATGTATCCCAATGGGGAGAGAGCGTATGCGGCCGCATGCGCCGCCTATAGGAAATGCGCTGCAGTCGGCTTCTTTTTTCAGCTTTTTTGTGCGGCCGAAGTTGAAACTTTCTGAACTTTCAGAGCGATGCGCTGAGCTCAGTTTCAGACAACCAATCACAGCCATTCATATCTACCATTTATAAGCAGCACTTTATATTCTCCTATAGAAGTCTGTGTCGTGCAAGAATTTCAGAACCATTACCTGATATGTCATAAATGTATAGATGTAGCAGTACTGTCTATCTGTATGTCATGTATGTCATATATGTTATGATGAATTGAAAATGGGGGACCCTGGTGGAAACAAGACGAAAGTCTTTCTCTGGTCTGCATCCCCTTAACAATTGTATGTATTGAGATGTACTGTACTGTACCCATTCTGCAATCTGTTAATAAACTTTTCAATCAATCAATCAATCACCACTCTGTTTGTAACCTGACACCGGAGCTGCCTGCCTGTCTTGGCTGTCTCCCACAAGAGACGGGCCATTGAGATTCGCGACAAAGCACAAATACACTAATAATAATAACTACACGAATACACTACTAAAAAGCTAATAAAAAGCAAAGGGCGAACTGTGGTGTCAGGCAATAACTATATATATAATTAATATACAATAAAGTATTAAAATATGCTATATGTGCAAAACCGCGGCAGGAAAAAATTATAAAAAGATGGCTGTAGATTTCTTTTTGTCATCTACAAGATGCGCTTCATGCCAGCACTACCGGCGCACTACCAGCGTTTTTGTGAGATAGGTGGACCCGGGCCCTTACCCCTGCCCATTTTGACAACCTAGGATGGTTAGAGTAGACGACAGAGTACAGCAACTTGCAATGGGCCTGGTCTAAAAGATACACTACACCACTAAGATAGATAGAAAATACATGTCGAAATACTTCCCAAAGGTCAGTGAATTCCACAACCACAACACCAGAGGGAGTTCCACAAATCATGTTCAACCCAGATTAGGCTCAAACAAGGGACTAAACACGTTTAGCAATTATGCCACAATAATGTGGAACGCCCTACCCACAGCCGTAAAATAATGTGAATCCCTACCCTCCTTCAAAACCGCTCTCAAAGAGCACCTATGGGTGGCTGCAATTAGAAACTGGCCAATGTAAATGTCCTACCACCCACCCAACACCCTCCAATGTACAGTTTATTCCCCTTCGAATGTATATCTTTCTTTATGATCTCTTTTTTTTTTTTTTTTTTTTTTTACTTTATTTTTTAGCGTTTATCGCTTTTCTGGTCAAGTATGACCGACAGAAACAGGGTGAAACGGGATGTAGAGCAGGGGAAGACATTCTGAGAAATGACGGCGGGTCCGGGAATCGAACTCGTGTCCCCCAGATCCGTGACGAGCACGGTTTTCCCCGACGCAGAAATAGCGCCGAGATATGCGGTGAGCTACTGGAGCTCCCCATGATCTCTTTTTCTTAAACAGTAGGCCTACTGTATATTATTTGTATGTCTTGTATGTCATAAATGTCTTGATGAATTGAAAATGGAGGACCCTGATGTAAACAAGATGAAAGTATTTTTCTGGTCTGCATCATTTTAGCAGTTGTTTGTATTGAGCCCTACTGTATTGTACCCATTCTGCAATCTGTTAATACAGTTTTCAATCAAGTCTATGTGCGTGCAGGAGTCCTGAGACAGTGAGACATGTTTTCTTAGAGTGCAGCAAACACAGTCTTGGAAGGGAAGCGTTCTATAGAACTTTGTCCAATGTGGTCCTTTTCTTTTTCTTCTTTCTTTGGCCTGAGTGAGATTCACCATCTGATCACTGAAGCAGTTCTGAAATTCTTGCACGACACAGACTTCTATAGGAGAATATAAAGTGCTGCTTATAAATATAAATGGGGGACCCTGATGTATGAATGAATGCAAACTTTATTTAACAGATTGCAGAATGGGTACAATATACAGTAAGGCTCAATACATACAATTGTTAAGGGGATGCAGACTAGAGAAAGACGTTTGTCTTTCCCAACCCAACCCCCTCCAATGTACAGTCATTTACCTAGTATGGTTTTGTCAATAGTTCAATGTACAATTGTGTTTGTTTGTACAGTGTCTCCTCCCCCCCCCCCCTCAATGTACAGTGTTACTTGTTTATACAGTGTGCCCCCGCCCCCCCAACCACCTCCAATGTAAATTACCCAGTATGGTTGTCAATATCCCAATGTACCCAACCCCCCCCCACCCAACCTCCTCCAATGTACAGTTTCTACGTCAAATGTATATACTCCCTTTTCTTGACTCCTTCTGTATCACAAACAGTACTGTATTTGCAAATCTGGTATGTCATAAATGTATAGATGTAGCAGTACTGACTATCTGTATGTCATGTATGTCATATATGTCTATATGAATTGAAAATGGGGGACCCTGATGGAAACAAGACAAACGTCTTTCTCAGGTCTGCATCCCCTTAACAATTGTATGTATTGAGCCGTACTGTATTGTACCCATTCTGCAATCTGTTAAATAAGTTTTCATTCATTCATTCATTCAGTCTTGTTTACATCAGGCCTCAGGGTCCCCCATTTTCAATTCATAGTGACATTTATGACATACACAACATACATAACATCATGACATTTATGACATCATGACATTTATGGCATAGGGACATACATGACATACAGGTATAGTACTGTTACATTTGTGACATATATGATATGCAAATATACAGTACTGTTACCCATAGATCCTGATAGAGAGATATACATATGATGGAGGAGACTGTACATTAGGAGGGGGTGGGTGGGTGGGAGAGAAATATACATACGGTGGGGAGAGAATATGTACATACGGTGGGGAGGAGACTGTCTATAAGGAGGGCATGGGTGGGTGGGAGAGAAATATACATACGGTGGGGAGAGAATATGTACATACGGTGGGGAGGAGACTGTCTATTAGGAGGGGGTGGGTGGGTGGGAGAGAAATATACATACGGTGGGGAGGAGACTGTCTATTAGGAGGGGGTGGGTGGGTGGGAGAGAAATATACATACGGTGAGGAGAAAATATATACATACGTGGGGGGGAGACTGTCTATTAGGAGGGGGTGGGGGGGTTTGGACATTTACGGTGGCCAGTGTAATGCAATGTAAACAAAACGAAAGTATTTTTTCTGGTCTGCATCCCCTTAACAATTGTTTGTATTGAGCCGTACTGTATTGTACCCATCATGCAATCTGTTAATAACGTTTTCAATCAATCAATCAATCAATCAATCATGTTTAGAAAAGTGAACATGAGTTATTTCTGTAAATCCGTCCAGCGGGGGGCAGTAATGCGCCATACTGCCGGACATTTCAAAGAGGAAGAGGAGCTTCCTGCAGTGAGTGTGCCGTTGCTGCTGCAGACTAGTCCTCTGTCCTCTGTCCTGATCGCGTCTCTAGTGGGACTGACATCTGAGCCCCGTCCTCCTGGTGATGGAGGCTCGTCAGGTAGTGACCGACATGTGTTTTCTAGCTGCATGGAGAGAGTGTTTGAGGGGACTTCTCCTCTTACTGTGTTATTAGCAGCGTCCACAGCTGCTTCTTGCTCCTGGGGCTTGATGTTAGCTAGTTAGCTAGTTTTTAGTATCACAAACAGTACTGTATTTGAAAATCTGGTATGTCATAAATGTATAGATGTAGCAGTACTGTCTATCTGTATGTCATGTGTGTCATATGATGAATTGAAAATGGGGGACCCTGATGGAAACAAGACGAAAGTCTTTCTCAGGTCTGCATCCTCTTAACAATTGTATGTATTGAGCTGTACTGTACTGTACCCATTCTGCAATCTGTTAATAAACTTTTCAATCAATCAATCAATCAATCAATCAGCAGAGCCAGTCATTAGCTCTCTCTCTAGTCTGGTTTCCACTGCTCCTGTTTCTCAGGGGAGGCTGTTTGTTTTCAGTCTTGCTCCACGTTCATTGCAATAGTTACTATTATGTGGTATATTTCGGTAGTTTTCCCCTCTGTATCTGGGGCTAGTGTTCCCTTAGCTGCGGCTAGTGTTAGCTTAGTCGACTCATGAATGAATGAATGAAAACTTTATTAACAGATTGCAGAATGGGTACAGTGCAGTACAGCTCAATACATACAATTGTTAAGGGGATGCAGACCAGAGAAAGACTTTCGTCTTGTTTCCACCAGGGTCCCCCATTTCCAATTCATCGTAACATATATGACATACATGACATACAGATAGACAGTACTGCTACATCTATACATTTATGACATACCAGATTTGCAATTACAGTACTGTATTTGTGATACAAAAAGAGTCCAGAAAGAAAAGAGTATATACATTAGGCGTAGAAACTGTACATTGGATTGGGTAGGTGGGGGTGGGACTGTACATTGGAGGTGGGGGGGGGGGGGGCCTCCATTGTCTCACATTGATTGATTGATTGATTGATTGATTGATTGATTGATTGAAAACTTTATTAACAGATTGCAGAATGGGTACAGTACAGTACAGCTCAATACATACAATTGTTAAGGGGATGCAGACCAGAAAAAGACTTTCGTCTTGTTTACATCAGGGTCCCCCATTTTCAATTCATCGTAACATATTATGACATACATGACATACAGATAGACAGTACTGCTACATCTATACATTTATGACATACCAGATTTGCAAATACAGTACTGTTTGTGATACCAAAAGAGTCCAGAAAAAAAGTATATACATTTGACGTAGAAACTGTACATTGGATTGGGTAGGGGGGGGGGGGGGGGGGGGGGGACTGTACATTGGAGGTGGGGGGGGGGGGGGGGGGTGTATGAGGGGTGGGTGGGGGACACTGTACAACTGTACAAACAAAACAGGACATTGGAATATTGACAAGACCATACTTGGTAATTTACTGTACATTGGAGGGGGTTGTTAGGACATTTACAGGGGCCAGTTTCGAATTGCAGTCTCCTGTAGGTGTTTTTTGAGAGTGTTTTTGAAAATGGGTAGAGATTCACATTCCTTTACAGCTTTGGGTAGGGCGTTCCACATTGATGTGGCATAATTGCGAAACGTGTTTAGTCCCTTGTTTGAGCCGAATCTGGGTTTAACATGATTTGTGGAGCTCCCTCTGGTGTTGTGATCGTGGTATTCACTGACCTTTGGGAAGACATTTGATTTGTCATAGGGATGCACGATAATCAGCAATTATGACGTCATCCCGATAAAACCGATAACTTTATTGTTAGCTCCGATAATATATAATATATTTTTTGGTTGGAAAAAACTGCGGTGTGGGTGGATTGGGATGAAGGGCGTTTGTTTTTCTGTAGGCGCCTCCCGTTTTGCCAGTACTGTGGTACGACTGATAGCGTGTGGTTTAGGAAGGGCGTTTTTCACAAATCCACCGCTCCCTTTCTCATGCCTGTCTGTGACGTAGCCACGTAACTTTCAGAAGCAGCGCGGATGCGTGAATACTTTCCCCAAGGTGGTTGTCCTGCGTCTATACTTTCCGTAGCCGCATTTCTGGCAGACGCTCTCTGATTGGCCACTGTTGCCCAATCGCGTGACGAGCTGTGTCTTTGCCCATTTCCGCGTCGAACAGCCTGCAAACTACCTGGCGTTCTATCGCCATGCTCTAAGACAAACTCTAACCTTAACCAACTTCGAAAGAGTGCCTAAGCTTAACCGTCGAAAGAACTTGCCATCACGCTCTAAGACAAACTCTAACCTTAACCAACTTCGAAAGAGAGCCTAAGCTTAACCAGTGTAGAAACAGGCGTCGGCCAATCAGAGAGCGTCTTGCCAGAAATGCGGCTACGGAAAGTATAGACGCGGTTGTCCTTCCGCGTTCGGTTTGCACGGCCTGATTGGCCACTGACGCTTCTCTCAGCGCCCAATCGCGTTGCGCCTAGCTTTCAGTTCCACAGCCCAAGTCCTTCAGTTCCACAGCCCATTTCCTCGTATTGTTTTCATCTCTCTATATTAACGTAACGCGCTATTCATATCAATCGACATAACATCAATATAAATAACGTATTGTTTTCATCTCTCTATAATTAACACTTTCAGTGCCCAGCAGGGGGCACACATTTAGTGCTTGAATGCCCACCATCCATTTCAATGTTAGCATTAATATCGCCTAATCTATGTTTTAAATTATGGCTGTGTCTAATCTGCCCGTTGCTTATCAATGACTCATTTCCAGTCAACATTGTCGAAGCGGATTGTTTTTTATCGGTTCATTTCCGTTTTATAGCATTTTGAAAAGCCCTCGTTTTCAAGAAAGAAAAAAAAGATTCCATGATAATCGCCCTGTACTGTAATATTCTAGAACGTATATGTGTACGTATGCACGCTGGTGCCGCAAGCTGAAAATCGATTCTCTTAGTTCCTGATCGCTCTTGCAGTCAAACAGCCATATCACATATAGGGGAAAAGCTTATATCTCCGTGAAAACAGGTCTGATTATCCTAAGACTGGTAAAATAGATTCCTTACCTGAGATCAGATGGTATCCAAATGGATTATTCCAATTCCTGATCGCCATTCCAAAAATCTATCCTTTTATTGATCCAACGCGTATACTGTAAAACACATATTACACGCTGTGCTGAGGGTCCAGAATGAATCTAATCGGCTCCGGTTACATGTGTGAGAAGTAAAATGTGGATTCCGGAGTTTTTTTTTTCTCATCCATTTTCATTGAGTCCAATCCAAAAGGGTGCATTACCATCTGGGAGACGATAGGGGGCGCTTTTTTCACATCTGAGCGCCTGGCGGGGCAGGTTTACCAACGGTAGACTCGATTGATGAATTCAGATCGCTAATAAAAAAAATAAACCGAGAATTCTCGTGATGGGCATTCAGGGGGCGGGCTGATAACCAGAGATATCTTGTGATGGGCATTCAAAGTGTTAACGTAACGCGCTATTCATATCAATCGGCATCACATCAATATAAATAACGTATTGTTTTCATCTCTATATTAACGTAACACGCTATTCATACCAATCGACATCACATCAATATAAATAACGTATTGTTTTCATCTCTCTATATTAACGTAACGCACTATTCATATCAATCGACATCACATCAATATAAATAACGTATTGTTTTCATCTCTCTATATTAACGTAACTAGCTATTCATATCAATCGACATCACATCAATATAAATAACGTATTGTTTTCATCTCTATATTAACGTTAGGCTGTAAAAATCTGTTCTATAGGCTATATTTAGTCTAGTTTATTAGACATAAAGCATTAAAAAATACTTTGATTAGTCTACATCAATAGCACATTGTCAAGGTTGACAGAATAAAGTCTATATCAACTTATTTCCATCAAGGACCTTGGTGTAGGCTAGTTAGTTTTAGTATATTGTGCACGGCGGTAGCGAGTTAGGCGATAGTAGGGCTAACGCGATTGGGCGCTGAGAGAAGCGTCAGTGGCCAATCAGGCCGCGCAAACCGAACGCGGAAGGACAACCACCTTGGGGAAAGTATTCACGCAGCGCGGATAGTAAACAAAATGGCGTCGGTAGTGTGGGACTTTTTCAAAGTTTCAGAGGAAAACAGTTCGCTTGCTATTTGTAACAAATGCAGAAGTTCCACGAGGAGGGAAAAGGGCAACAAGCTATAACACACCCAACCTAATAAGTCACCTGAAACATCACCACCGCTACGATGGTGTGTTAAAAGCCTACGACGATGCGCGAGCAGCCAGGGGCTCGAATACGCAGTCACTTATGGCTCCGTAGTAGCCACTAGCCAGGTTAATTTGCACCACCAAGCACTGCTTAAAAGGTACCCAGCGTTCCATTAGGGTTTCACACACACACGCGGCAGAGTTTGAAAGCTCGGCGTTGCTAATAAACATTTTAAATCATTTTTATAAACGAGTAAAAAAATCACTGAGCTAGCCTTCGCTAAAATGGCTGCTTCCGCATTTTACAGTAGGAGCGCTGTGATTGCTGGGCGCACCAGACACGTGACAAAGCAGCCAGCAATCACAGCATGTAAGTTTCACCACGGACATATGGACCTGTGATGTTTGTTTGGTTTATTTAATTCTTTTTGAGGCGTGCTGTCCTATAAATGCCAAGTAATAGTTGTTTCATGGACCAAGACCACAACAGTCTCCTCTCCTATAGCGTCAAATGTTTTATCTGCTGACAAAGCACAATACCTGTTGGTTTTTAGTTCACTCATTGTTCAGGGAAACACATTGTTAATGACATTGACGGATTGTGAATTTTGTGATTGACTCAAATTATATTTATTTGGTAAAATAAATAGTCACTTTATTTGAAGAGTCAAAACTGTTCTCTTGGCTTTGTTTTGTTCATAGTAGTAACGCTCATGTCATGATAAATCTGGTTAGGTCAAAACTACAGGAATATACATACAAAAAAAATATTATAATACAATAAATATATATATCGGTATCGACCTTGAGGAGCAGAAAGTTATCGATATCGGGGTCAAAAAAATCAATATCGTGCACCTGATTGATTGAAAATTGTATTAACAGATTGCAGAATGGGTACAATACAGTACGGCTCAATACACACAATTGTTAAGGGGATGCAGACCAGAGAAAGACTTTTGTCTTGTTTACATCAGGGTCCCCCATTTTCAATTCATCATAACATTTATGACATACATCACATACAGATGGACAGTACTGTTGCATCCAGACATTTATGACATACCAGATCTACAAATATACCGTACTGTTTAAGAGTACAAAAGGAGTCTGAAAAGAGAGTGTATACATTTGAGGGGGAAGAAACTGTACATTGGAGGAGGTTGGGTTGGTGGGGGCGGGGGGGGGGGGGGACTGTACATTGGGGGGGGGGGGGGGTTGGACATTTACAGTGGCCAGTTTCGAATTGCAGTCTCCCGTAGGTGCTCTTTGAGAGTGGTTTTGAAAGTGGGTAGTTCACATAGATTCACATTCCTTTACAGCTGTGGGTAGGGCGTTCCACATTGATGTGGCATAATTGCGAAACGTGTTTAGTCCCTTGTTTGAGCCGAATCTGGGTTTAACATGATTTGTGGAGCTCCCTCTGGTGTTGTGGTTGTGGTATTCACTGACCTTTGGGAAGTATTTCGACATGTACATGGGTACCTTAGTGGTGTAGTGTGTATCTTGTAGACCAGGCCCATTGTAAGTTGCTGTACTCTGTCGTCTACTCTCTAAGCCATCCTAGGTTGTCAAAGTGGACAGGGATGAGGTGGGTTCTAGGAGTATAAGTCAAGCAGTAGTCTGACCAGTTTGTTTTGTGATGTTTGTAATTTTGTTTTTAGCGCCTTTGAGGTGCTTTGGTACCATGAGGTGCAAGCATAGTCATAGTACCCTTGAATGAGTGCTCCTGCTAGAGTCTTAGGTAGAGTTGTTCCGATACCGATACCAGTATCGGAAATGCCGCCGATACTGCCTAAAATGCTGGTATCGGTATCGGCGAGTACACGTAAATTCTAGCCTCCGATCCCATGACGTCATTTATCTCCTGCGGAGAGTGAGGATTATAAAATGAACGTGTTTTAAAGTGTGATGCTGTTTGTCATTTTAACAGCAGATACACTTTCTTAAATTCCATTGTCCCCGACAGTGCGGTGTGACGGGGAGATCGGACGGGATGTGTTTTGCTTGCTGGTGTTATGATAGCATTAGCTGAAAAGCTAGCTAGTTGGAACAACATCCGCTTTAACGTTACATCAAATCAGATGATCGCCTGTCCTTTCTCCAGGACCTGACACTGTCCGTCTATCAACAATAATGCACCCACGGTGAATCGTATTTAAGTAGCTACTGACTAGCGTTAGCTGACTAACGTTATCAAATGTCAATGTGAAAACCTTGCGGGGAAGACGAGCTAGGTCAGCTAGCTTAGCATGATAACGGTACCTTGGCTAAAGTTGGTGCTATTCATAATCCAGCAATAATGGCTGCAGACCTGCAAGCAAAGTACAGCAAGTTCCAAAGGATAAGAGTCTGAGGCGGAGTCTCAAAAGAGAATGTTGAATATTTATTTTGCATCGAAAATCACAACATGAACGTTACTACTAGCCAGAGAGCCTCTGCTACTAGCTTACAGACTGGGTAGCGAGTGCAACACCGTCTAACGTCCGTGCGGATCATTGGAGTAGGGTATATCTGCAGTGCCGCAGCCCCATACTCTAATCTATACAATCACCTGTTGTTGAATAAATACCATTACTTTCTAGTTATTACTAAAAAACAGTATATATAACACTATCTGTTAAAAAAAAAAAAAAAAAAGTATAATTTATATAATATCGTTTTTGCTTTTTTTTTTGCTTTTTTTTTAATGTATGCACTGGTATCTGCTCAGTATCGGTATCGGCCGATACCCAAAGCTTAGGTATCGGAATCGGATCGGGAAGGAAAAAATGGTATCGGAACATCTCTAGTCTTAGGGTGTTCTTGTTTACCAGAGGAGATCCGGTACAGGAATCTAGTTCATTGGTTGACTTTTTTGATAACATTGGATGCCATTTTGTCACAGGAAACATTTGCCTCTAGGATGGAACCCAGGTATGTAATACATTTTTCCTTGTGACAATATTGTCACCCACTGTAACATACGGTTATCTATATAACCATAGTTATATGAGTAATAGCGAGCGCTCTGTGCTCTACTGGAACATATCCCATATCCAGTCTATATACTGAATACATTTCTCCACATGTACCTATACACACCCATCCGCCTGGCCACACCCCCATCCGCTCCTCTACATAAGCAGGGGTGTGGCCATACTAACAGCTCCTTCCCAAGTCTTTCACCACCAAGGCGAAGACCACAGGGTCCTTAGTGAGTCCAGCACAGAGCGCTTGCTATTACTCATATAACTATGGTTATATAGATAACCATATGTTATATTACGTCATAGCTTACGCTCTGTGCTCTACTGGAACACAGGAGCAGAGCGGAAGCTCGACAAATGTACCCGCTGAGGCACCCCACAACCATCAGAACCGGGGAGGACCCGAGCCCCCGGACCCCCCTAGTGGAGGACGGGAGGAAATCGGATCCGACTGTGTGAAGAGGGGTTTAGCAACTCAAACGCACAGGGTGAGCAAACCGTGGGACTTACCTTCCCACAGAAGAACCCACGACTACACAAACGTGCAACCCACATGCCACTAGGGAACGAACAGGAAGAAACAAAACCCCCGTTACAACCTAATATCACGGGGTCAAGGGCAAAAACCCAACCCCGTGGCAAGGCCATAGCAGCGGAGCGCGAAGGAGGACCCAGCCCCAGGAAGGGACTGGACCCCCCGGAAAAGGGGGCCTGGTGAGGCCAACGACGCCGCAGCATCGAGACCCCACCAGGCGGTCACTAGTGACACCACCCCCCACATCGCCAGCGTATCAGACGGGGCCCATCCAAGAGCAGACCCTTCCCCCCTACAGCACGCCGTCCTGAAGCACTCAAGAGGCTACACCCACAGCGGGACCAGGCAGCGCACCGGGGAGACAACCCCCAAAGAGGTTGATCCCTCAATCCAGGTAACGGGTCAAAAAGACTCGACCTGAGCCTGGAGCACTGCGGACTAGACAGGCGCCAAAGGGGTCTGCTGAAAACAGCACCCCGGCGGAAGGGGCGTAGGGTATGCTGTGCACCATGTCGCAGCCTCCATAAAAACCCCCGACCCTCTAGAGGGGCCAAGGCAGAGAAGGCAGACACGATTGGCAGACGTCATGAAAGGTGCGGGGGCACACTCGCAGGCAGATGGGGTCAAGCCCGGCCTAACCCGAGAGTCGACTCCGCTACCAACACACCTGGAAACCAACCACCACCTAACCTAAGGTGGTTGTTCCTATAACCCCCCCAAGAAAAAACTCAAACACAACTGCGGGTATACGCCGGCTATACAGCAGTACAAGTGTTTCAGTTCTCAAGAATGGGTTAACCCAGGCCAACAGGTCGACGAGAACGAGTTCGGACCTGGGCCCGGCGGACCGGGACGTACACAGGGATGCCAGAGGGGTACAAGAACCACCTCGACAGCCCCGCCAAGCAGGAGAAGAGAGGGGCGAAAAAAGAATGGAGAAGGACCAGGCTCCTTTAGCACAGCGCAAGGTACAACACAATATGGACCAAGCAACAGTGAAGGATAACACGCAGTGACATAACCACGAACACCTCCATAACATCAAACCCTGCAACGCCCGGGCCGACCCGGAATTTTCCCCCCAAAAAAGCACAAGTCCCTCAGGGTACCAGAACAGCAGATCTGCGCCCTGGCGGACAACGGGTTAACTGACCTGGTCCGGCGCGACCAGAACCAGTCCCGTGTCCTAATCACGCCGCCATCCCCAGTCCCAGGAGGGGGGTAGGTACGTGTGTCGATCTAAAACATCACAGAGTGCGCCACCAAGCCGCGCCCGGTGGCCCACCCCAAAGGCGTGAGACCCCTCTGCCAATGCTTTGATCTATTCCGTTATCTCCCCCCAGAGATGAACGAGAATTCATCGAGACTAACCTAGTACACTGGCGCTCGGAAGAGACACAACTCCATCCTAGTTGCCCCATAAAAACGCTGTTTCAATGATGAGCAACCAAGGCGCGCAAGCCCATGTGTGGTTCCACACAGAAGCACCCAGGGCCAGCACTATGTACACGTCGAGACCCAAAACATATCAATGGTAATTCTAACAAGAACCCAGATAACGTTCCCTCCAAGCCGCCTGGGAGAGCGGCAGGAAGCTGGCCAAGACACAGATATAGGTCCCATATGACGCGCCTGAGGGAAAACACCCCTGTCAACCCTGCCCTATAAAAGAGAGGAGACAGGGAACCCCCAGATAGAGACTTCCCACGTGAGTAATAATTGAAAAGATATATGCAACATTGAGCTACGTGTCCAAAAAGATTCATGTAACAATTGGACTAAGACTCTTTGAGGAGGAGGCTCTGAAACTCTTGAGGAGGCTCCCTCTCTGAGAGGGAGGTTCTGAAACTCACAGAGGAGGCTATGGAACTCAGAGGAGGAGGCTCTGACCCAATATACACTACTAGTAGGGAGCAGAGCAGAAGAACAAATTGTCTCTACTGCATTGTAGGGGTGGGAATCACCAGTATCATCACGATACGATATGATATCGATTCTTTGGACAACGATACGATATTTGCCGATATCACAGTCTGCCATGATACGATTTGATTCAGGTGCCTGCGATCGATATGAGGCGATATTATGTGCCCATTTAACACAATCAGTCACCTTTAGATCAACAAAAAAAAGGCTACGGAAATATCAATTGATGTTTTTATTTTTGAGCTCTTCCAGACATTTAGATCGCTTTCACATATAGTTTTGGTGGACTCGGTGCAGTTCTGGTGGTGAAGTTGCAACATTGTTGCATTCTTCATTTGGTTCGCCTGCGTTCACATAGCAATCTGTCAGGCGCACCAAACTATCTGAACAATGTCACGCGGTCGAAAAGGGCGCTCGTCTATTGGACAGTGGAAATGTGCTGCGAGCCCTTGTGTGTGCGTGCGCACGCGTGTGTGTGTCTGTGTGTGGACTGCGAGCCCTGGCTCCAGAACAGCGGAGGCGAGTTGTTCTATTGAAGCCGATTACCACCATCCTCTCGCTAAACAACTTGTACACCACGTTGTTATATATATATATATATATAATAATAACAATATAATAAGCCGCGTTTTTTCTTCCTTCTTCCCAAGATGCACAGTTAGATATATAGATAGATAGATAGAGCGATAGATGCAGTGTGCTTGTTTTGCATTGAATGCTGCGAGCAGTGGTAATAATTAGCACTTCCTATATTTGGTTTGTGTTTGGTCCGATGAAGCGAACCGAGACCTACGTTTTCAGGCGGACCAGAGTTCGCCTGCTTGGTCCGCGGACCGAGTTCGACGCGCATTCACACAAACCCGAAAAACCGGACTATCGAATTCTGGTCCGATAATCCGGACCAAACAGCCCCTGTGTGAAAGCGACCTTAAATGAAAAACAATCTCAAAAAACCTCCTGTTTACTTTTTATATATTGAGCTTTAAACTTTAAGTAAAATGTTTTGGAACTCACAACACACAAGCTAAAATGCCTTCCTCTCCCAAACTTCCTACAATTGTTTTACGTTGCATGATGACCATGAATACATTTATTATGTATTCATGTTTAAATATCAACATTATCTGTCCATCCTCAGTAACACACACACACACTGCCCCTCCCCCAGTCCCCACACACAGAAAGGTAGAATGCCCCCGCCCCTCCTCCTTCCCCTCTCCGTCTCCTGTTCTCTCACGGTTAGCTGCTTAGCTAACCGTGTTCATTTAGATATTTAACGCGACGTGGGCATAAAGGAATGGCGACGATGCAAAGCATGTTAGATGCATTTGACTCGTTGCGGGGAAAAAACTGCACAGACTTATATCGGGTCGCAAAATAATAATAAATAGACGCTCTGTTCTGCTGTACAGAGCTACACGGAGTTCCACAATACTGGGCGCCGACAGATATGACTCGCGGATTTTCAAAATAAAAGTATCGCAATATGAATCGATCTTTTTACGTTGCATCGATCCTATTTGATTATTGATAATAGATCGATATATCGATCTGGATCGATGTATCGTCCCACCCCTACTGCATTGCATCACCTACCAAGCTCAAGACACATACAACAGAGCAGAACTTCTTTTTAAGTTCTCACGCACCGCATAACTCATCTTGACAATAACAGAGGTCCACAACATGGAGCCTGAAAATAACTCACGGAAGTCTCACAACCAATAGAAACTCGCCCAGTGATGTACTCTATGGCGGGGGGAATTCCGTGACCCACCGCCCAAATATGGCGTCGGATCAGGAACCCCCCCCCCTCCCTACCCTGTGACGCACTGACCCAGCAACGTGACAGGAAGCCCGAAGGACAGGAGGTCCAACCCCCTGACCAATCAGAAAAAGGGGAGGGAGGGTTTATCAGTTCACCCCCTCATGACCCCTCACCTCTGATACGATGCAATGACAAAGCAGAGCCATGACACCAGTCATAGCGTGCTACATGACGCGCATGTATACCTGTCAAGGTAACAGCTTCACATAGGCTCATGTGCGAACCTGCTACCTGAATTTTTACACCTTTTCCTAAAGGAAGAAAAAACACAGACCAAGAGAGGGCCATGGGCCCTGGTACAAGAGCTTACACATGTAACTTCTGTAGGCCAACACCTAACCCAGTTGTGGATCTTAACGACACACACAACCCTCCATTAGGGATGGGTACCTTTCACATTTGAACCGATACCGGTACCGGTACCTGTGAATCGATACCGGTACCCAACGGTACCTTTTTTCGGTACTTTAGTCTCAAGAAATTTAATTTACCTACCTCAGTCGTAAAAAATAAAATCCAAACTTCAAATAACTACAATTTCGACAGTTTTCGGCTTGTCATTGCTCCGACTGCTTTGTTGTTGAATCAAGTCAAATCCTAGGTAAGCATATATTGTGCGTGTGAACGTTGACATGAAAAGTAAAAAAAAAAATCGGTATCTCACTTGATTCGATACTCGGTAGTACCGACGTGTTTCGGTTCGGTACCTCAAAAGTACCGAATTCGGTACCCATCCCTACCCTCCATCACAACAAAAAAGGGCGAAAGTACACTCTCACTTACCGTAAGAGGAACGCCGTTTTTCATGACGAGAGAAGACACAAGTCCTCGATTTAAGTACTGGTCACAGGCCTTGCTAAGTCCACATGACAGCGACCAAACAATTTTCAGAAAGGAATTGCCTCTCTAAGCAAGAGCACAACCCCAGCAGAAGCTGAGGGGTTACACCGTATCCCCAAAAACATAGTGAAACAATATATTGTAAACAAAATCATGTTTGAGGGGAGGGGGGGGGGGGGCCCAGGGGAAAACCGGGGAAACCCACCTCTTACCCCTGATACGACGCCAATGTGTAGAGTAAGCTTTACATCATGCACGCCAGCACAGCCGAAGACCTTGTTTGAACAGGTACAGCCCTGTTCATGTGTGAAAAAACTCATCCCTCGATCACATGCCACTATGCACAGCATTGTAGGGCAACCCAGCCAGTTGTGGGCTCAGCCACGTTGTCTAACATTTACATGAACACACACAACTTCTCTCATACAACAAAAAACCCAGTTAATTTTACTCACGTAAAAAACAACGCTGTTTCTAGGTAGAGAGAAAAGCACAAGCTTTGGCCAGCGGTACCCAAGCTATACAAGCGACCAAGACAATTCACACACAGCACATGTCGTATCTCCAAATGTAGTGAAGCAACATACGTTTTGGAAAAAAACATCGTTATTAACAAAACATTCGGGAGGGGAAGGAAGGAAGAGTGGGGTAATGTCCAATGGACCCTTACCTGCACCAACGAACGCAGGATGAGAAGGCCGCAACACAGGCTGGTCTCCACGTTGACGAAAGGCCTCTCGCTGGCGGGGCAAAAAAGAAGCTATGGTCGGAGCCTCGCTCCGGCGAGACGCCCCCCTCCTGCAGCCGGTCATGGTGCAGGCCCGACTACATCTTCTGTCAAAGATGACGTCGTAGTCAGAGTGCTAGGGCCTGCTATTCTTACGGCTAATGCTCAACGGTTGTAGCACAAGCTAACAGCTAACTGATGGCATCAATCTAATGTTCCCAGCCGAGCGAACGTACGGGCAGCTAATGTCATAGCTAAACAGCTAATTGGCTAACAGTTAGCTCAACCCGGCTAGGAAGCAAGCTCAACGGCTACCACTGAACAATATTACAACGTGAGAAAGCAATATAGGCCAACACTTCAGACAGCCGCTGTCTGTCCCTCTTCTCATCCGAAGAGAGAAGAGAAAAAGAAGGCAACACATCCCTCTTCAGGACGGTGTTTACCAGACACAGCGGTGTCGGCAACAAGTCCCTCGCGGGCTGCAGCCGACTTGAGCTCGGAGATATTCTCATAATGAAACACCAAGCTCACCTCCCTCGCGCCGGGTATTTTTCATCTTGAAAAGCGGGGCCCACACGGTGACAGAGGGGATCCGTTTGTCCAGAGACCCGGGAATTGAACCGCAGATTCGGAGCACGGTCCCAGTAAACAAAGCTCTCGATGAGGAGCTCATGTTATGTGGGCATCAAACCAGAACCCTCCCCACGCCGCTAGAGCAGCGAAAAAAGGATACCAGCCCGGGGCAGAATCTTCGTAAACTGTGTAGTTGTTCCCCCCACAACCAACACACCTGGCGCCTGCGCTGCAAAAACATCACCCGACCCGAAAGGGCATCAGCCCCCACACGGCTGAGCGCCTCCCAAGCAAAGTCCAACTGCAGAGTGGAGGAAATGCCGGCGGAGATTGCTCAGCGACGCGAGCCCCTACTACGAAGCTCCAATGGAGGTCAGAATGATCATCATCATCTAGACCAGGGGTCTCAAACTCGTGGCCCGCGGGCCAATTGCGGCCCGAGGGATGATATTTTGCAGCCCCTACTTGACATCAAAGTTTAGTGTTAATGCGGCCCGCGCGCAACTGTTTGCCGAGTCGTTGCGCGAGAGTTGGAAGTTTAATTTATTTTATCACTTGCAGGCTACCATAGCGCAGGCTCATGCCAGCAACGTTACGTTAGTGACTTGGTTGAAACGTGATTCCGGAGTGATATCAAGTAAAGTGGAAGGCAAATGCATCCTCGCTATCTCCTCTGACTGCGAGCAGTGCTCTGCATGTCCAGCTGCACTGCCACTGTCTTGTCTGTGTACGGGTCTGGTCCAATCACATTCAGCGTCCCGTCAGTGTTTTCCCCCCTCACCCACATTCTGCGAATCAGAGGCAGAGTAGGGCGGGTCTTAAACAGTCTGAGTCAGAGCAGAGTTGACAGCGCATCTACAGTAAACTCGCTCCCAGTTTTATCTCCGTGAGATAAATGTAGCTACTAGCCTAGTTTCGCCAGCAGGCAGCCAGCAGAAAAATATGGCATTTTCAAAGATGGTCAGTAAAAGAAAAGTCGACTGCAATTCAAAGGTGAATGGACTGAAAAATATGCGTTCATCCTGAGTCCCAGCACCAAACCAATGTGACTATATGCCAAGAAACGGTAGCTCTTGTGAAGGGTGGCAATTTGAAAATAATGTATGACTGAAGTGATGGAGACCATGTTTGAAGGCAAACAAGCAAATCCCCCTCAGATAGCACAGCAACCAGAATAACTGAAATACTGGCTGGTGATTTGATTAAACAGCTTTGTGATAGCATAAAAAAAATGCACAGTGCATTTCCATAGCTGTGGATGAGTCCACTGACACCACTGAGAAGCCTATGTTCTGAAGAACCATTCATATTCTGAAGAACTGTTCATGTTCTGAAATGTTATTGCTAAAGATTGAGAAGATTGGATCAGTTATACTTTTTTTTTGAATACTTGAAACCCTTTTTTTGTGGAATATTTGATGCGGCCCAGCCTCACCCAGACTCTACCTCCAGCGGCCCCCAGGTAAATTGAGTTTGAGACCCCTGATCTAGACACTCCGGTGGCGAAGACATTATATCGCTGTATTTCCTCGAAAAATAGTGAGAGAGAAAACAAAGATATAATGTCAACGCAGCTCCTTCTCTTCAACGTAGCTCCTTTCCAACTATTTTACACTAAACTCAAGTGGTGTATACAGACACTCGCCGTGGTGAAAATAAGGAAGGTATGGCCACACCCCTGCTTATGTAGAGGAGCGGATGGGGGTGTGGCCAGGCGGATGGGTGTGTATAGGTACATGTGGAGAAATGTATTCAGTATATAGACTGGATATGGGATATGTTCCAGTAGAGCACAGAGCGTAAGCTATGACGTAATATATCTGAGAAGCAATCGGTTTTGCTGAGTTTGTTATTTGATCCAAAGAGAATGGACTCCGTTTTACCCAGGTGGTGTAATGATTAGGGATGGGTACCGTTCACATTTGAACCAATACCGGTACCGGTACCTGTGAATCGATACCGGTACCCAACGGTACTTTTTTCTGTACTTTAATCTCTAAAAATTCGAATACACATCTATATATTTAAATAACAAAGAAATAAATGAAAGTATTTTACAACTGATTAAACAAACAAACAATCTAGCAGCAATGAACTACTCTGCTGCTGAGTATTCTAGCAGTTATTTTCGGTCACTCACTGTCTTTGGAGAAGACCCGCTCTGCCGCGGTGTTTGGTCTTACATAGGTCTTACATAACAGACTGTGGCTTGTTTACCAACGTCACATCCGGTACTCTTCTGTCCTCCTGACTGCGCTTGCTAACGTTAGGGAGCTAACGCTATGCCCGACGATTAGCTAACGTTAGCTATAACGTTAAATAAGTTACAAATATGTGAAACTATGGAAGGAATAAGCCGACCACTAAAAAGAAAACCCACCACGGCAGCGCGAGCAGATAACAAAATAAAGTTTCGAAAGGAGTGGAAGTTTGGACTCTTTGGAGCTAACGTTAGTAGTGTTTCAAGAGCAGAGGTGGAAAATGAGCTACACTTTCTAACAACCTGCCCAGTGTGCCCACTGTACCAAGATATCAGAGACATATACACTCCCCATGAATTGCAAACACCCAAAGAGTTTGAAAACATGTATTGTGCCGTTGACATTAACGTTTGTTTTGCGGTAAACAAAACGTGACGTCATCGGACTTTTTTTCTTTCTTTCTCATAACCGAAAGTAGGCACCGTTGGATCTCACGTTAATCGATACTCGGTAGTACCGACGTGTTTCGGTAGGTACCTTTTAAAAGTACCGAATTCGGTACCCATCCCTAGTAATGATAGTTTGTTATCAGCGAGCCAGGTGCAGATTCTGCCTAGTTCAGAGCTGAGGGTTTTTTCAACCTGTAACTCGTTCTTGTCAGAGACCAGTAGGGCTGAGTTGTCCACGAACAGGAACAAGTTGCAGTCACAAGCTGACGACATGTCATTTGCATGAATTAGGAACAGTAGCGGTCCTAGTATGCTTCCTTGTGGAACACCACAGCTCACTGGGAGGGGGGGGGATAGGGTTGTTTACCTCCACCATCTGTTCTCTCCCCTCCAGGTAGGATTGCATCCAGCTCACTGATAAACTATCAAAACCAATTGCTTTTAGCTTGTCAATCAGAATGGAGTGATTGACAGTGTCGAAGGCCTTTTGTAAGTCCAGCATGACCATGCAGTAGTATTTGCCCGTGTCCACCTCTTGTTTGATGTGGTCGTTCAAATAGAGAAGGCATGTGTCAGTGGAGTATGATGTTCTGAAGCCAGATTTCTTCCTGCAAGGTACTTTTCGATCTGTTCGTATAAAAAATGTTCCATGACTTTTGAGATGGAGGTAAGAATAGAAACAGGGCGGTAGTTGCCTGGGTCTAATTTGCTGCCCTTTTTGTGCAGGGGGGTTACTCGCGCAATTTTGAAGTCTTTGGGTACGTGTCCCTGTTTTATTGAGAGGTTTATTATGTGTGTGATGACTGGGGTGATCGCGGCTGCTGAGTCTCTGAGGAATTTGGAGGGGATATTGTCATGGCCAGTGGCCTTGTTAGGTTGGAGGGCGCTCAGTTTTTTGAGTACCTCAGCTCTTGTTACCATGTATGACAGAGGAGGTGCCGGATCCGATCAAATAGGTGCCGGTCTCAATCTGGCAGGTCCTGGCACAAATAGTCCTGCATTTATGTAATCGGCTTTGAATAAAAGCATGTCAACTAATTGGCCTACAGTTATTGTAACTGAGGGGTTACAAAACCCTGACTGTATTAAAGATTGTGATAGATTAAACCACTGCTAGTTATGTACTTTAATTACTGGCCAGACAGTACATCAAATATAGATGGTGAACACCCACAAGAACACGGCATTGACAAAGAAATAGTATTTGAGGGTAATTAATTATTATTAGGCAACGTTAGGTTACAGAATGAGAATTAGGGTCGCGCTTGTATGGCGAAGAATATACGTAAAGTCAGTCAATAGCATGAGTCACTAAGAATAGCAGGAATCCTACGATGGGTCTAAGTTGACACCACCTGTCGTATAGTAGCAACTATATAGGGCAACACTGGTACCACCGGGAGACAATGGGTTCCCTCCGGGGGTGTAAGGCCTGGAGGGTAGAGGAATGTTCGGGTACTCCGTCTGATTCAATGAGGAATAAAGAGACTCCAGGTACAGGAGTCGGTCCTTGTAAACTCCCTTGATCAGCAGCAAAGTAATAATTGTAATCCAAATGCTCGACAGCATTGATGACAGCTAGCCAGCCTCCGTCCACGAGGCCGGCCCGAGTTGTAATCCTCACGAGGTTGAATCCCAAACGATAGTGGAAATCAACGATGCTCTTCTCCGGGTACCACGTTCCAAATCAATATAATCCAACCAGTAATGGTTCTGCAATCGCCGACGCCGATTCTCCTGTGTACATGTCCAACGGTTCTCCACCTAGGACTCCTCGGGTGTGGGCGACGTATTTAGGCCACACACCCTGGTTAAGTACACTAGCTAAAGACACGACGAACCGCTGGGTAATGCTACACATGAACGAACTGTGGCCGCACGATATACAATAAATGAACGACTATTTACTTCACATTAGATTAAGTCGAACTCAACGTTACTTCATTAAACTCTGACACTTTTACCATTCTATTCGCACGCGGTTCTCAATGCTCTGTTAGACGCAAGGTTGCTCACTTCACTGCACGTTGACTCGTGGTGAAGGTGGGTAAGGTACTGAACGAAGACACGAAGCTAAGCGCACGGTGTGCGCACCTTGCGCTGTATTTATACTTAAGTGAATATCTAGTCCCAACCTCAGTCCTTGTCTGGTATCACTACGCTGACTCCGGGCATGTTCCGACATGCCTGCACTTGTCTTTGAACTTGCCGTTGGGGGCTTGCGCGCTGGCGCCTGGGGGCGCTGTCCAATAGGAGAGCGAATATTACTCTGGTTTGAACGCAGGTAAAGGGATATTCCGTGTATATATATAAATAATATACAAAGTATATCAAACAATAAAGGTAGATTCTCAGTTTAATCTGGCCCTTCACAACAGCCGCCTCCTAATTAGTCCGCACCTAATTAGTTAAAGGGAGACAGATTAATAGTCCAGTCAACTGCTCAATGTCTGTTGTGGGGAGTAGGGCAATCTACAAAGTCAGTGGGTCATGATCGTCATCAGGGGAGTCGGGGAGCCTCGGCAACTCTATCAGCCTCGCCACGGGTCGGGTGTAGGTCCACCCCTGGACAATAACTTCTGCCGCTCTGACCTTTCCGTCGGCACCAGTGATCACTTTGCTTACGCGGCCGGCCGGCCACATAGCTCGGGGTAGTGACTGGTCTATGATCATAACGACTGTGTCCACTTTTAAGTTGTCCCTGTCCTTGACCCGCTTCTGACGGGCTGGAAGGGATGGTAGGGAGCTTAGGAGGAAGCGGGCCTGAGACTGGTTGATCTGTGCTTGGCTGTGTCTCCACATCCTCCGTCTGTTCCTCTTGTTCGGTCTGTACCCCGTCTGAGGAGGGGCCGGTTCCGGCCGCACCATCAAGAAGTCGTTTGGGGTGCTGGGTTCGAGGTCAGCTACGTCGCTTGGAGCGCAGCTGAGGGGGGTGGAGTTCGGAACTCCCTCTTCTTGAGCCCACGGTTCTCTCACAGGCTTCTCGTCTAATGTCAATAGCCTCTCAACGGGCTGTACGAGAGAGTGGCCGGTGTCGCTCACCTTTGTGTGCAGGCAGCGTGTAGATGTGGGTTGACTGTCAAGTCCGTAGAGGGGGCCCTGGAGCGTCCACCCCAGTCGGGTCTGAACCGCGACTGGGCATCCTTTAGGTCCGATGTGGGCCGCCTCGATTGGGACAAGGAGGTCCGCGTGGTCGGAGCCTATGAGCAGGGTCGGTGTGGCGCCGTCGATGAGCGGTATAGGTAGTTGACGTAGGTGCATGTACTTCGCCATCAGCTGTGGGATGGGGTAGTTGTAGCTTGACAGGCCTATGTCATGGCCTGTAAATGCCTTAGTAATGCTGTACCGCTTCGCGGGCTGCCCGACCGCTGCTATCGTGAATGAGACGTTCTTGCCCTTTATGGTTTTCAGGTCTCGCTGAATAGTACGGATTGTCATTGTTTCTTTGGTACCCCGCAGGCCCAACTGGGCTGCGGCGGAAGCGAGGAGGAGAGTCTTTTCAGACCCATCATCTAGGACGGCGTAAGTGTCCATGACCTTGTCCTCGTAGCTTAGGAGCACTCTGACCACTTTGATGAGCACTCGGGGGGGTCCCGCTATGCTTGGGGTCTATGTACATGACGTTCACTCTCGAGCTGCTTGGGGGTACGGGTTTCTTCTTGTTGCTGTCGTGTAGGACCTCCAAGTGGGCGCCGTCGCACTTGCTGCATCTTTTCTTTAGGCGGCACTCAGCTGCCATATGGCTGCGCGCGCAGCGGAAGCAGCGGCGGTTGGCTTTGATCCACTGACTCACCTCGTCAGCGGTCAGCTTCTTGAAGGTGTCACATTGAGACAGCCAATGTTCATTTTCACAGTACTGACAGACAGCCTTCCACTTCTCCTTGACGTGGGTGTTGTGGCTCGTCTGCCGTGGCTCAACCTCGGCTTGGTACATAACTGTCACGGACCGGCGGTTGTCATTGAACCTCCGCGGTCCATCTCTAGGGCTAGAGTCACTCCACACGAATGTGTCCAGTCGTAGACTGCTAACTTCCCTGGCGAGGAAATCAGCTAGGTCTAGGAGGGATGGTTCTGGGCCGTTGGGGTCACTGTGGTCTCTCTGCCGCCGAAAACGCTCTTGACGGGCTGGAGGGAGCTTCTCCAGTATCCGCTCCACGTTAGAATTTGCATACAGTTCATGTCTCCCCTTCTCCTTTTGTGACCCCAGCATCCCCACAAGGGATTGTACCTTGATAGAGAGGTCATCTAGTGCTCTATTGTCTTTGGCTGGGGGGAGGCGGTCGATATCTCGTATTTCTTGGATCACGTAATCCCATATGCGTCCATAGCGCTGGTCGAGGGCCACCAGAGCCGCGGAGTATGGGGTGCTTGAGTTGGAATATGCCAGCGCTATGTTATGCGCTCTGGGCACCTTGAGATGCTTGAGGAGGATGGCATATTTGTACGACTCGATTCTCCTGTGTACATGTCCAACGGTTCTCCACCTAGGACTCCTCGGGTGTGGGCGACGTATTTAGGCCACACACCCTGGTTAAGTACACTAGCTAAAGACACGACGAACCGCTGGGTAATGCTACACATGAACGAACTGTGGCCGCACGATATACAATAAATGAACGACTATTTACTTCACATTAGATTAAGTCGAACTCAACGTTACTTCATTAAACTCTGACACTTTTACCATTCTATTCGCACGCGGTTCTCAATGCTCTGTTAGACGCAAGGTTGCTCACTTCACTGCACGTTGACTCGTGGTGAAGGTGGGTAAGGTACTGAACGAAGACACGAAGCTAAGCGCACGGTGTGCGCACCTTGCGCTGTATTTATACTTAAGTGAATATCTAGTCCCAACCTCAGTCCTTGTCTGGTATCACTACGCTGACTCCGGGCATGTTCCGACATGCCTGCACTTGTCTTTGAACTTGCCGTTGGGGGCTTGCGCGCTGGCGCCTGGGGGCGCTGTCCAATAGGAGAGCGAATATTACTCTGGTTTGAACGCAGGTAAAGGGATATTCCGTGTATATATATAAATAATATACAAAGTATATCAAACAATAAAGGTAGATTCTCAGTTTAATCTGGCCCTTCACAACAGCCGCCTCCTAATTAGTCCGCACCTAATTAGTTAAAGGGAAACAGATTAATAGTCCAGTCAACTGCTCAATGTCTGTTGTGGGGAGTAGGGCAATCTACAAAGTCAGTGGGTCATGATCGTCATCAGGGGAGTCGGGGAGCCTCGGCAACTCTATCAGCCTCGCCACGGGTCGGGTGTAGGTCCACCCCTGGACAATAACTTCTGCCGCTCTGACCTTTCCGTCGGCACCAGTGATCACTTTGCTTACGCGGCCGGCCGGCCACATAGCTCGGGGTAGTGACTGGTCTATGATCATAACGACTGTGTCCACTTTTAAGTTGTCCCTGTCCTTGACCCGCTTCTGACGGGCTGGAAGGGATGGTAGGGAGCTTAGGAGGAAGCGGGCCTGAGACTGGTTGATCTGTGCTTGGCTGTGTCTCCACATCCTCCGTCTGTTCCTCTTGTTCGGTCTGTACCCCGTCTGAGGAGGGGCCGGTTCCGGCCGCACCATCAAGAAGTCGTTTGGGGTGCTGGGTTCGAGGTCAGCTACGTCGCTTGGAGCGCAGCTGAGGGGGGTGGAGTTCGGAACTCCCTCTTCTTGAGCCCACGGTTCTCTCACAGGCTTCTCGTCTAATGTCAATAGCCTCTCAACGGGCTGTACGAGAGAGTGGCCGGTGTCGCTCACCTTTGTGTGCAGGCAGCGTGTAGATGTGGGTTGACTGTCAAGTCCGTAGAGGGGGCCCTGGAGCGTCCACCCCAGTCGGGTCTGAACCGCGACTGGGCATCCTTTAGGTCCGATGTGGGCCGCCTCGATTGGGACAAGGAGGTCCGCGTGGTCGGAGCCTATGAGCAGGGTCGGTGTGGCGCCGTCGATGAGCGGTATAGGTAGTTGACGTAGGTGCATGTACTTCGCCATCAGCTGTGGGATGGGGTAGTTGTAGCTTGACAGGCCTATGTCATGGCCTGTAAATGCCTTAGTAATGCTGTACCGCTTCGCGGGCTGCCCGACCGCTGCTATCGTGAATGAGACGTTCTTGCCCTTTATGGTTTTCAGGTCTCGCTGAATAGTACGGATTGTCATTGTTTCTTTGGTACCCCGCAGGCCCAACTGGGCTGCGGCGGAAGCGAGGAGGAGAGTCTTTTCAGACCCATCATCTAGGACGGCGTAAGTGTCCATGACCTTGTCCTCGTAGCTTAGGAGCACTCTGACCACTTTGATGAGCACTCGGGGGGGTCCCGCTATGCTTGGGGTCTATGTACATGACGTTCACTCTCGAGCTGCTTGGGGGTACGGGTTTCTTCTTGTTGCTGTCGTGTAGGACCTCCAAGTGGGCGCCGTCGCACTTGCTGCATCTTTTCTTTAGGCGGCACTCAGCTGCCATATGGCTGCGCGCGCAGCGGAAGCAGCGGCGGTTGGCTTTGATCCACTGACTCACCTCGTCAGCGGTCAGCTTCTTGAAGGTGTCACATTGAGACAGCCAATGTTCATTTTCACAGTACTGACAGACAGCCTTCCACTTCTCCTTGACGTGGGTGTTGTGGCTTGTCTGCCGTGGCTCAACCTCGGCTTGGTACATAACTGTCACGGACCGGCGGTTGTCATTGAACCTCCGCGGTCCATCTCTAGGGCTAGAGTCACTCCACACGAATGTGTCCAGTCGTAGACTGCTAACTTCCCTGGCGAGGAAATCAGCTAGGTCTAGGAGGGATGGTTCTGGGCCGTTGGGGTCACTGTGGTCTCTCTGCCGCCGAAAACGCTCTTGACGGGCTGGAGGGAGCTTCTCCAGTATCCGCTCCACGTTAGAATTTGCATACAGTTCATGTCTCCCCTTCTCCTTTTGTGACCCCAGCATCCCCACAAGGGATTGTACCTTGATAGAGAGGTCATCTAGTGCTCTATTGTCTTTGGCTGGGGGGAGGCGGTCGATATCTCGTATTTCTTGGATCACGTAATCCCATATGCGTCCATAGCGCTGGTCGAGGGCCACCAGAGCCGCGGAGTATGGGGTGCTTGAGTTGGAATATGCCAGCGCTATGTTATGCGCTCTGGGCACCTTGAGATGCTTGAGGAGGATGGCATATTTGTACGACTCGTCGTGGACATCGGACATCATAGTCTCCAAACACATGCGTAATTCCGTGTACTGTGCTCTGTCCTCGCGCGTAAAGTCTGGGAACGTCGGTGTGCCAAGGTAAGACGCCATGGATGGCTGGGACACCAATGAGCGTAGGGGGAGAGGCCTCCTGGGCGAGTCTCCCCGTACGTGGGGTAGTGGGTTAGTGCTGGGTGGGTAGTGGGTACCAGAGGCCGGGCCCCCAGGTGCTGCTCCTCGGTGCCGACTGTGTATTAAACTCAACCCTGTGTTGGGTCGGGGGTTTGTAGCGCAGTGACTCTGGGCTGAGGTCGGGGCTGTACTGGGCCTCCTGGTCCAAAGTAGGTTCGTGCTGGTGGGCTTGATATCCCTCCTCTTCCTCCGCTAGGTCTTGGAGTCTTCTAGTTAGTCTCTCGGCGACGTAGGCGGGATCTTCCCGTTGGCTGGGTCCCGTATAGACCGGTCGAGGAGGGGGCTCGGCGACGTAGACAGGTTCTTCCTGTTGGCTGGGTCCCGTGTAGACTGGTCGGGGAGAGGGCTCGGCGATGTGAACAGGTTCTTCCTGCTGGCTGGGTCCCGTGTAGATGTGTCGGGGAGGGGAAGGTGCCCTCGACCCGTGTCGTGATGATCTCCGGGAGCTCCGCGTGGAGGAGTGGGGGGTAGCCCTCTGGATCAATTGTTCTATCATCTGCGCCTGCAGGCGGTCCCGCTCCGCTTCGCGCTGTGCATTGTCGGCGTCGCGCTGTGCATTTGCGCGGTCTCGTTCCGCCTCGCGCTGTGCATTGGCGGCGTCGCGCTGTGCGTCGCGTTGCGCGTTGGTACGTTCTCGCTGAATGGTTTCTTCAGCCTGGAGGCGCCTCTCTTCCAGTCTGATGGTCATCGCTGTGTCGGCCTGGAAGCGACTCTCTTCTAGTCGGATGCGTTCTCGCTCCACTGCAGAGTGTTCGCGCTCACTAAGGGCTTGTGCTTGGAGACGGTCGCGCTCACCCTGGAGTCGGTCTCTTTCGGTTGAAGTTGTCAGCGTGGCGATCAAGGCTTGCGCCAGTCTCTGGTCCGCCTCGCTGGGGGATGACACTGACGGAGGTGATCGGGCGCAGACAGGGCTTGGTGGAGACCTGTTCTCTTGGCGCGCTCCGAGGTCTATCTCTTGAGCGCGGTACTCTTCTCGTGGTTGCGCGCCGAGGGCTGTCTCGGGTACGCGCTCTTGGGTTGGTTGTGCACCGGGGGCTTATAGCTTATCCGCAACAGTAAGTTACTTCCGGGGTAGGCCTGATTGGCCCCGACAGGCACGTGACGCGCAACTTTCTCTGCCGCGGAGCGGCAGAGCGGAGCTCATTATATGCCAGTAACCGCCCCCTAATTCAGTATCCAGAAATAGCTCAATTGGCAAGACTGCATGGCTGTGGATCCTACGGCTCGTTGCTGGCGAGTTCGATTCCCTTCAATTTTTTTTCTTTTTTTTTTTTTTAACGTGCATTCGCATTCTTTCGCCGTTTCATTTCGCCGGTTAAGTTTAGGCATTGTTTCGGAGTTGGTTAAGGTTAGGCATTGTTTCGGAGTTGCTTAAGGTTAGAAGGGTTAAGTTTAGGCGCTGTTAAGGAGCTGGTTAAGGTTAGAGTTTGACTTAGAGAATGGCAATCTTTTTTAACGTGCATTCATTTCGCCGGTTAAGTTTAGGCATTGTTTCGGAGTTGGTTAAGGTTAGGCATTGTTTCGGAGTTGCTTAAGGTTAGAAGGGTTAAGTTTAGGCGCTGTTAAGGAGCTGGTTAAGGTTAGAGTTTGTGTTAGAGAATGGCAATAGACAGCCTATTTCCGCGCGACAGCTCTCAGCAGCCTCGTTGCGCGTCCTGAGTTTGCCGCGTCACGTGCCTGTCGGGGCCAATCAGGCCTACCCCGGAAGTAACTTACTGTTGCGGAACAGTTACAGGCGCACCGGGGTCTATCCCTGGAGCGCTTTCTTTATCCTGGAGCGCTCCGGGGTCTATCCCGGTGACGCTGTCTGGAGGTATAGTCACGTCATGTCCCGCTTGGTCCCCCCCGTGAGCCAAGTCAGTTTCGTTTGAACTTTCTGGGGTCTCTACTGGCAGGGCCGCCAAGTCGATAGGAGTGGGCATGCTTAAACTATCCGTTTTATCCGTATTTAACGTCCGTTTAGATAAGCTAGGGGGTAAAACGAAAGCGAAGTCCTCTAGATATGGAGGTGGCTGACGTTTGCGCTGCGGGCGTTCTAGCTTAGGGGAGCCGCTTGGAGAGTGTTCACCGCTGGCCATGTCAATATTAATATTATATTAAATATTACACTGATACCCTCCGGCTCGAGGGACCAATTGTAACTGAGGGGTTACAAAACCCTGACTGTATTAAAGATTGTGATAGATTAAACCACTGCTAGTTATGTACTTTAATTACTGGCCAGACAGTACATCAAATATAGATGGTGAACACCCACAAGAACACGGCATTGAAAAAGAAATAGTATTTGAGGGTAATTTATTATTATTAGGCAACGTTAGGTTACAGAATGAGAATTAGGGTCGCGCTTGTATGGCGAAGAATATACGTAAAGTCAGTCAATAGCATGAGTCACTAAGAATAGCAGGAATCCTACGATGGGTCTAAGTTGACGCCACCTGCCGTATAGTAGCAACTATATAGGGCAACACTGGTACCGCCGGGAGACAATGGGTTCCCTCCGGGGGTGTAAGGCCTGGAGGGTAGAGGAATGTTCGGGTACTCCGTCTGATTCAATGAGGAATAAAGAGACTCCAGGTACAGGAGTCGGTCCTTGTAAACTCCCTTGATCAGCAGCAAAGTAATAATTGAAATCCAAATGCTCGACAGCATTGATGACAGCTAGCCAGCCTCCGTCCACGAGGCCGGCCCGAGTTGTAATCCTCACGAGGTTGAATCCCAAACGATAGTGGAAATCAACGATGCTCTTCTCCGGGTACCACGTTCCAAATCAATATAATCCAACCAGTAATGGTTCTGCAATCGCCGACGCCGATTCTCCTGTGTACATGTCCAACGGTTCTCCACCTAGGACTCCTCGGGTGTGGGCGACGTATTTAGGCCACACACCCTGGTTAAGTACACTAGCTAAAGACACGACGAACCGCTGGGTAATGCTACACATGAACGAACTGTGGCCGCACGATATACAATAAATGAACGACTATTTACTTCACATTAGATTAAGTCGAACTCAACGTTACTTCATTAAACTCTGACACTTTTACCATTCTATTTGCACGCGGTTCTCAATGCTCTGTTAGACGCAAGGTTGCTCACTTCACTGCACGTTGACTCGTGGTGAAGGTGGGTAAGGTACTGAACGAAGACACGAAGCTAAGCGCACGGTGTGCGCACCTTGCGCTGTATTTATACTTAAGTGAATATCTAGTCCCAACCTCAGTCCTTGTCTGGTATCACTACGCTGACTCCGGGCATGTTCCGACATGCCTGCACTTGTCTTTGAACTTGCCGTTGGGGGCTTGCGCGCTTGCGCCTGGGGGCGCTGTCCAATAGGAGAGCGAATATTACTCTGGTTTGAACGCAGGTAAAGGGATATTCCCTGTATATATATAAATAATATACAAAGTATATCAAACAAAGGTAGATTCTCAGTTTAATCTGGCCCTTCACAACAGTTATCATTCTTTTCCCCTCCATACTGTGATGTGATTGGTGGAGAGAAGCCTCTATATATGTCCTGGCTGACCGTCAGTTCCAGACTTGGATCTACAGTATGGTCTCTCTGTGACCATCTGCATTTATCCTTGTAGCAAAACTCCAGTTCCAGTAGAAGATGTCCAAGATCACACCTACTAGAATGAAGGAGGAATCAGACCAGCAGGACCTCTGTAAGTCAGAACAAGACTCTCCAGACCCAGAAGTAAATAAAGACTTGTAGAAGCAGAAACCAACTTGGTGGATTTGTATTGTTTAAATTAGAATTTATATTGTTTAGACTAGAGGTTGTATTTATGTTTGAACACTAGGGAGCACACCACCTCCATTATAGCACCTCCATTATAAAGGTCCTTGCTAATCAGTGTAATTTATCTTACGCTTTCAAACCTGTTAACACTGTTGGAACTGACATCAGTCGCAGCTTGGACATTCAACCTTTATCAACCATCCACAACTTTGTTACTCAGTTAAGAAATATCTAAGTGGGTCCATCGTGCCGCTTGTCAATACATTTGGGGAGTGATAAGCGGCCACTACAAGACTAGTATGTTGAGTTGTGTTTCCCTCTGTCCCAGATCCACCCAGAGACCTACTGATTATTAAAGAAGAAGATCAGGACGCGCTAGAGCCACCCAAAGATACTTCCTTTGAGATGAAGGAGGAGCCCACAGACCACCAGGATATCAGTACGTTGTTTCTTTCTCTTATCTTGATTTTGTCTTCTCCTTCCTCGGCTCCAGCATGTTTGTATGTCTCAGTCTTTGTCACCATTGCTTTCTCTCCTCTCATTCTTTAATTTGATCAAACTCTTGTTCACATTCAGCCTAATTATTTGGAGCACTTTATTCTGGTATCTCTTTTATAAATGGAACACCTTTGTCCTGGTTCCCCTGCTGGATTGAATAGCAACCAGGAGAACTAAGCTGATAGAAGGGATCCCAACTGTGATGTATTAAACCTTAGCTAAAGGGCTCAGTGGTCTTGTTTAACTTAAATAAATGTAATGGAGGAAAATTATGTATGTTTTATTTTAAATAAAGTTCAGTATATAAATATAATAATTTGTAAAATAATACTGTAAATACTGGAGTATTTCCTTAGTTGCCATCTCCCTCTGCCCCAGATCTACCTCCAACTGCCTATCAATCATGAAAGAAGAGGCTCAGGACTCAATTACATCCTGTATTAGATTTTGTATAAAGATAATAAAAAAAACAGTGACATATCTGTAATTATAGAAGAAATCAGAAAGTGGGCAAATACTTTTTCATGCCAATGTAAATACTTTGTCTGTCTCCCTCTGTTCCAGATCCACCCAGTGACCTACTGATGATTAAAATAGAGGAGGTTCAGGACCCGCTAGACCCACCCACGGATATGTCCACTGGGCTGAAGGAGGAGCCCACAGACCACCAGGAGACCAGTATGTTACTTTTCTTTTTCTTGGCTTTCTTTTCTCTTGTTGTCCATCCTCTGTTGCAGCATAGTTGTATGTCTCTGTGTCCACAGCTTTCCCTCCTCTTTCTTTCCATGAAGCCTCAATCTATTTGTTTTACCATAACAAAGTGTGGTATTTTCACATACATTGTTGAAGAGTCTGATGGATGGAAAGTAAACTAAATGGCCATGTGTTTCATTACTCTCTATGACTGTCTTGCACTAGCTGGTAGACCCTCCTGTATATGGCTGGTCCCTGGTCAAATACAGTTTGGAATTAATCCATAGGGAAATCTTTAGGTCCAGAGATCGAAGAGACCTACTGATGACTAAAAATATATCTGTAATTACTAGGGCTGGGACTTTATCGCATTAATTTCAATTAATTAACTACAGAAAAAATTTAAAGTAAAAAAATAAATTGATGCATTTAATCGCATGATGATTTTTCTTTATTGTGTAAGAATGTTACATTTCAAAGGAGACCAGACTCATGCATGTGCTATAAGTATAATCAATTGCAAATATCTTTTTTTCTTAGTCTGGTTTGTTCATAAAAAAAACAATATAGAGAAATTGAGATCAATCAAGAGTTTTCTTTTTAATGGTCAACTGTTCTGGAATGTACTTGAAAGTAAGGATGTCCCGATCAAATTTTTTTGCTCCCGATCCGATCCCGATCATGTGATTTTGAGTATCTACCGATACCGATCTTTCCCGATCTGATCAATTTTTTATGTTTTTTATCCCAATTTCTACATTACATTCACCCTGAATGTTGACGTTATCCAGGTGAAAAGTTAACTTCATTCAAGGGAGGCATTGCAATCCTTGACATAAATCATTTGATGTATAATTAAATCAAAGGAAATGCGTTTGGGTCTGAAAGTGTGGCTGGTCTGCCGTTCTGCAGCTGGATACTATTGGTTTGTTTTGGCAAAATTATTCTGTGTGACAATAAATAAATGAATGATGATATGCAATTTAAAACCAAAACTAAGGCCTCAATATGAGTTTAAGACATGAACATGGTCATGTTTGTTGAAAAAAAAAATAATAAAAAAAAAATCCAGATATATATTTTTTTTGTCGATCCCGATCTTCGGAAAATCACGTTATCGGCCCCGATCACGTGATCGGATAGGGACATCCCTACTTGAAAGTTCTGCGTTTTACTTTTACCATGTAAGTGCTTGAGTTTACAAAAGGTCCTTTGCGCTATATATATATATTATTCCTAAAATTGCTGCACTTTGTTAAAAATTGCATTGTTCTGTTGGTCTGTGTATAGCTAATATAGGATTTTGCTTCTTAAACGTATGTATGATGTATATTCATTGATTCCCTCGTATACCAAAATTCATTTGAATGGAAACATTTAGCTTTTCGCATCAAATATTGATATGCGATTAAAATGTGATTAATTTAGATTAATTAACTATAAAGTCTCGAATGAATTAGATAATAAAAATTATAGAGTCCCACCACTAGTAATTACAGAAGAAATCAGAAAGTGGAATAATACTTTTTCATGCCACTGTAAATACTTAGTTTCTGTCTCCCTCTGTTCCAGATCCACCCAGTGACCTACTGATGATTAAAATAGAGGAGGTTCAGGACACGCTAGACTCACCCACGGATATGTCCACTGGGCTGAAGGAGGAGCCCACAGACCACCAGGAGACCAGTATGTTACCTTTTTACCCGTACCTCATCTATTAGGGGTGTAACGGTACACAGAAGCCACGGTTCGGTACGTACCTCGGTATTGGGGTCACGGTTCGGTACAACAGAAAAAGAACATTTATAATTATTATTATTAACACATCCTGCGCCAATACCGTTGTACGACGTGTTTCAAGTTCATGCGAATTCTGCCAATCCACGGCGTACGACGTTATTGAGATCATATTTCATATTTTCGCCATGTTATTCATATTTCCCTCACGGAGCCTGGTCTGATGCAGTGGGACTCGGCAAACTCTGCAACGCTTCAATACTTCCCCCTGGTGGATGATCAGCGAGTTGCCAAACCGGAAATGGCCGGTTGGATCTCGGTGCGTCTCCGAAATGCGTCCGGCCAGCGTGAATACTTTACCCAAGGCAGTTGTCCTTCCGCGTTCGGTTTGCGCGCCCTGATTGGCCTCTCAGCGCCCAATCGCCTATCGCCTAACTACTCTGTGCATTTTCGAGCTAACTTAACGTCATTAGTTTCCAAGACCTCGGCTCACAAGCAGCTCAAACTACCTGTTGGAATAAATTAATTGATTGATGTTTAACTTGTCCCTGTGTGTGTCCAGTCATTTCGACTAGCAAACGTTGTATTCAACGTTACCTCAGGATACCACTGTATTGTATTTAGTTGGTTAGCTATGTAGCTAATGTGGATAGCATTTTGAATAGCATCAATGCTAGCTGGCTGGCTACGGCTTTATTTACTAAATTATGGAGGCTTTTTAATCGTCAAGGTAAGAGAGGATGTCATGATCAACTGAAGGCATATGCTATGGAACAATATGTGCTTGGGTTTTCAGAAAAAGGCCAGCTATGTGACGCTAATCTCTCTAGTTAGTATCGTGTATTGCATCAGCTAATGTGGATAGCATTTTGAATAGCATCAATGCTAGCTGGCTGGCTACAGCTTTATTTACTAAATTATGGAGGCTTTTTAATCGTCAAGGTAAGAGAGGATGTCATGATCAACTGAAGGCATATGCTATGGAACAATATGTGCTTGGGTTTTCAGAAAAAGGCCAGCTATGTGACGCTAATCTCTCTAGTTAGTATTGTGTATTGCATCAAGTGTAAGCACAGCAGAGCCCCGCTCCGCTTCAGACAGAGAGCACCGCGCATAGTAGTATATTGAGCGAGTAGTGTGGCGATAGTAGCGCTGAGAGGCCAATCGGGGGCGATTGGGCGCTGAGAGGCCAATCAGGGCGCGCAAACCGAACGCGGAAGGACAACTGCCTTGGGTAAAGTATTCATGTGTCTGGCCACTCGCATATTGTTGCGGGACTGTATACACACGTCCCTGTGTAGCGATCGCTGCCATAACGCAATAATCGATACGATTTGGCGGTGTATTATGATTATACAAACCGGAAATGGATTTAGGCGATCGCTGTCAAATAAGTGGGATATTTTTCCTCCAGTCTCATTGTCGAACGGTAAGAGGACGCTGACGTTACTTTCAGCCTGTTTGTTTATTATTATCCATGCAAACTGCTCTCATCAATATATCACCCATACTACATAAAGCATTTAACGACGATCACAGAATTATAAACGACCCCCCCCCCCCCCCTCCGTTCATCCGCGCATGATCAGTCATAACGTTTAGGATCATGTACAGTTGAAATTTTTAATATAGCGTGGATCGGCAACAATCAGCATTTGATAATCTATATTATGCGTTTATGCCTATATCTCACGTTCTAGGAATTACTGCAGAAAACGATAAAAACATATTTATATTCTAGACGGTATTTTCTAAGAATGTGTGAATGAAAAAGTAAAACGTTCCTACATCCTGAACGATAGATAATCGATGTTGAATGGGCCATAGTAATGTCAATTTAGCAATAGAGTCCTGCATGTATAACAAATGCGCATGTTGGTGAATTTATGACTGTGTGCCATTATTACTATCAATGTAATAATTGTGGAATATTACTATAATGAGCTTGGGGGACCCTGATGGAAACAAGACAAACGTCTTTCTCAGGTCTGCATCCCCTTAACAATTGTATGTATTGAGCCGTACTGTATTGTACCCATTCTGCAATCTGTTAAATAAAGTTTTCATTCATTCATTCATGTATGTGTATGAAGCAAGCATCCTTTGTGAAGCACTTTGGTTGACAAGTGTCATGTTTAAATGTGCTATATAAATATTGATTGATTGATTGAGCGCACAAGAAAACGAACGAAAACTGTAATGACCCTGCAGCTGTTCCAATGTAATGTAATGTTCTCCTCCGTGCACTTTCGCCGCTCTGAAGTCTGAGCTCGGTGTGCCCGGCCACGCGCGCTGTTCTCGCACGGACCTCGCGAGTGCCTGCATGTGGGTGTGTTTGCGCTGTGGGGCGTATTCGTTGCATGGGTGTGCGTACCGCACCGTGACGGCCGTACCGTAAATTCGCGGGACGAATACACGTACCGTTCAGTGCATGTGAGCGGATCGGAGCGTGAGCGGTGCGGGGCGCGGAGCGGCCGGTTTTGACGTGAGCGAGGAGTGGGTTTTAAAATGAGTCGGCGCGACGTCCGGAGCGAGAGTTCTCCTCCGCTCCAATCCACTCCAGGCCGCTCACAGTGGTTTAACACTGATGTAATATATACATGCAGTACAATGCCAAAGCAACAGATGGCGATGTACAAACATGAAGGCCATTTTCAACCAATGAGAAGGGTGAACCTGTGATAGGCTGTTCGTTCAGGCTTTGTCACTGTAGAGACGCCCACACTCACTCCAGTTAGAAAAAGTATATCGACGCCATTGTTGTTGACGTTAGCTTACATGCTAACGTTAATGGCAGCGACCATAGCATTGTGGCTCGGCTAGCCTATCATCGCTTAATAGAGATAGTGAATGGATAAACAACGTTATTTAACATTGCAGAATGGCTACAATTACAATGCGGCTCAATACAAACAATTGTTAAGGGGCCCAGGGGGTGTAGACTGTTGTAGTTTGAGCTCATTTACACCATGCTCCAAAAAAAGAAGAAAAAAAACTGCCGAGCGATCTGGCGCGGGGAGCGGGGAGCGCTCGATTCAAGGTGAGCGGGGAGCGAGCGGAGAGCGACTTGGGGGCGGGGTCAACATGAGTGATTAGCGGAGCGGACCAAGCTTTAAAGAGCGAAGAGCGGATTTCTCGGCCGCGCCGATCCGCTCACGTGGTCTGGTACCGTTACACCCCTACCATCTATGCATAAATAAATCTGCCCTGGCCCTAATCCGTCCATGGTGTCGGTCCCCTTCGGGCTTGCAGACCTCTACTGTAGGGTCCTTGTCTATACAACACAGGTATGTTGATTATTTTGATAGTACTCCTGCTCTTCACAATATCAGTCCAAAGCACTTGCAGTATATTTTGAAAAGCAGAAGCATTGTCACGTGCCATGGATGCCTAGCAACATAGACTCTTTGACGGCTTCAAAGACCAACTGACGAGCTTTAATCTTTCACACTAATTTACAAACATTTGCACAGAGTGGTATAACTGGATGGCAATACAAATCTATCTGTCTTTACCAGACGACATTCGTACAACATATGTACACATCACAATGCTTGCTAGTTCATAACATACTACAGAAGTATAGTGCACCTGCATGGTAACTGTGATTTACTTATCATTAGTAGCAACTAAGGCTGTCAATCTATTAAAATATTTAATCTGATTAATCGCATGATTGTCCATAGTTAATCGTGATTAATCGCAAATGAATCGCATATTTTGTATCTGTTCTAAATCTACCTTAAACGGATATTTTTCAAGTTTAAGTCTTAACAACATGAGAGTCAACAAATGCTTGCTTTATGAAGCCATTTAACACAAAAGGATGACCCTCATGCATTGCAAATTTGCATCAAATTCAATTCAGAGTGATGCACAAAATAAGTTAAAAGAAAATAATAATTTAAAACGAATAAAGTGTGCATGAAATAATAGGGGAAAGAAAACGTTAGGAACTTGTTACATTCACCCACACAAGGGCTGAGGACTCACACCCCCCCTCTCTCTCCCTCTCTCACACACACACACACTCTCCCAGCTCTCTTTCCCCTTCTCCTCATCTCTCTCTCTCATTGAGAGAAAGTGGGTGGAGAGATGGCAGTCAGTTAGGTCCAGACGGCAGAAAGAAATGGAGAAATTAGTGGTGAAGGAGAGGAGACGGCTAAGAAAGCTGTGGAGAGAGGCGTCAGTAGATGAGAAATAGGGAATTCATGTTTTGCAGGAAGAGCTAAGAGAAGTCTGGAGAAGACTATAAGCTAATTTAACTAAATGATGGTGTGTTCCTTTTTAAAGGTATGTTCAGCCAAGGAAAGGGAGAGCAAACTGTAGTAAGTGGAGTCCCCTACCAGGTTTATACAAGCTGTAGTAAGTGGAGTCTCCTACCAGGTGTATACAAGCTGTAGTAAGTGGAGTCTCCTACCAGGTTTATACAAGCTGTAGTAAGTGGAGTCTCCAACCAGGTTTATACAAGCTGTAGTAAGTGGAGTCTCCTACCAGGTTTATACAAGCTGTAGTAAGTGGAGTCTCCTACCAGGTTTATACAAGCTGTAGTAAGTGGAGTCTCCTACCAGGTTTATACAAGCTGTAGTAAGTGGAGTCCCCTACCAGGTTTATACAAGAGTGCCTGATGTACTTTTCTCGTCTCATTAGGAACGGTTGCCTCCGTTCCGTCCCGTCCACGAGAGCGATAGTCCCCGCTGGCCAGCTTTCACACTACCAATCACTACCAATTTATTTTTGTTCCCGAGCACACTTGAGGGAGCAACCACCCGATGTTGGTAAAGCTGACACTGCCACAGACATACACTGTAATAACTGATCGTCAATCTGGTAATTTCTTAACTATCAGCTAATTTTATTCAACCAAAACTGTGTAAAATGCAATTCATAAATGGTTCAAATTCATTGAATTCAGCTCAATTCGATTTCAACTGGCAGTCTTTTTTATTATGTATAGGTTACTAATAATTATTTAATAAATATTAATGAACCCCAATCCCAGTTTTTACAGTGTAGCATGGCGCTTCAACCCTTCTTTGCTCTCCGAGAAAGCATTTCGCGATCAAATGAGATGGAATAGAATAGAAATACTTTATTCATCCCGAGGGAAATTTGGCACTACAAATCGCTCACAGTAACCAGTAAACATTTAGGTAGACAAAAACAATAAGATCTTGACTCATTTAGTTTATGGAAACGAATGATTGATTGATTGATTGAAAACTTTATTAACAGATTGCAGAATGGGTACAATACAGAACAGCTCAATACACACAATTGTTAAGGGGATGCAGACCAGAGAAAGACTTGTCTTGTTTACATCAGGGTCCCCCATTTTCAATTCATCAGGACATATAGACATACATGACATACATGACATACAGATAGACAGTACTGCTACATCTATACATTTATGACATACCAGATGTGCAAATACAGTACTGTTTGTGATACAAAAAGAGTCCAGAAAAGAGAGTATATACATTTGACGTAAAAACTACATTGGGGGAGGTTGGGGGGTGGGGTTGGGGGGGGGGGCTGTACATTGGAGGTGGTTGGGTGGGTGGGGTGGGGGGTTGGGTAGGAGGGGTGGGTGGGGAACACTGTACAACTGTACATGCAAAATTGTACATTGGAATATTAACAAAACCATACTTGGTCATTTACTGTACATTGGAGGGGGTTGGGTTAGGACATTTACAGGGGCCAGTTTCGACTTGCAGTCTCCCGTAGGTGTTCTTTGAGAGTGGTTTTGAAAGTGGGTAGTGATTCACATTCCTTTACAGCTTTGGGTAGGGCGTTCCACATTGATGTGGCATAATTGCGAAACGTGTTTAGTCCCTTGTTTGAGCCGAATCTGGGTTTAACATGATTTGTGGAGCTCCCTCTGGTGTTGTGGTCGTGGTATTCATGATACCGGTGAGGTCTCTGACGCTACATTGTGGGAGTCTGATCATGGCAGAGGAGAGGCTGATTCTTGCGGTGTCTGACAACCCAGTAATATACGACCTAAGGTGTATACGACTGTGGTATAATATCTAATGTTCTCATGTAAATATAGTCCCCTCCCCTATATCCCCTTACCTGTGCCCCCCCCCTCTCTGTGGAATAAGACACTCCCCTCCCCTATATCCCCTTACCTGTGCCCCCCCCCTCTCTGTGGAATAAGACACTCCCCTCCCCTGTGTCCCCATTACCTGTACCCCCCCCCCATCTGACCTATCAAATGGGACCACACCCCCCCCCCTGTTAACTATATAGGTCTCCTCCCGAGATCTATCCTGGTCTTCTTACCTGGGTAATTAAGCTGATCACCTGGGGGGAAACCCTCAGCCATTCTCTCTATGTAATTCTATCTGTTTGGTTAATAAACCTTGTTATTATCCAAGCCTCGGTTGACTGAGCACATTCTTCATCAGGATATCTACAAATATCCCACAATTGGCGTCTACGAACTTGTGACGGACCTTTTTGCGTCCTCCCGGCGTGCTGTATCATTTCAGCTATACAGAGAAAAGTGAGTATAATAGACTGGTCGACCAAAAATGTATGGAAAGGAATTAAAACCTTCCCGCTTTTCTCTGTGCCAGGTGAACATTACAGAATGTTGTCAAATATTGAGATCATGGCTGAGTAAGAATAATGTGCATTAATATATCTGATCTGTATTGAGAATCGTACCGGGGAAACGCGTGTACCTGGGTCCTTATCTGGACAGATGTTCTGAAAGGATGGGTTGTCTGTGCTATTCCCGGATTTGGCTGTTGCCAAACCGAAAGTTAGGGCACAAAATAAGGTTGTTGGTTTGCTAACCCAAGTCTAGCTGATGCAGGCTAAAATATAGGCAACAAGGCAAGAAACGTGGGCTTATTATGATGTGATATCCTTGGAAAACGCTACTCTATTGGAACCTATTAATTACCAGAGTAGCGTCATAATATTCATTGTTTCAACCTCAAACTAAGCCCACAATATCTTCCATTCCTGAAAACGATGTATTTGGATTGAATTCCAATTGATTATACAGATAGCGGGAAGATGACCGGCGATGTCTCGGGAGTACGTGAATGTACATTTAACGAGTCGCAGGTCGAAGGGACCGTGAGTGTGATTAAAAGGTATATATAATCTAATATATCGCTGGTAAATTTCGAAGTCAGGTTCGGTCGTTATGACTTTAATAACGATGTGTAGTTAAATCAAGAGATAAATGCCTTGTCGCAGCAGATGTTGGCCGACTAAACGTACAGCGATCCAATACAGTCAGATATATACACACGTTAACTTATATGTATTAATGTTTGTTTGTCTGTTTAAGTCTCGTTTGTATGTGCACAAGTATTATAGGACCCGTCGCGTTGCTTTATTGAGCCAAGAACCGGCTGCGGATAGCGCGACGAGCATTGAGAGACGAGTTACCGTTATACAAAGAATAACATTGAAGTGCAGTTCACGGGAACAAACTAGGATAGTAATTCCGGAATCAGCAAAACCGGCCCACGGGAACAACCATTTGGGGAAGTATAGTTTTATCGTTTCAGTTTGTTTACGTTTCACATATGCACAGGCGCGTTCATTCGGTAACAAAACGCTGGTATAGGAATTCCAGGCTATTGAGAGCTCGTGGGAAAAATACTGTATGAATTGCAAAGCGTTATTTCCGAGGCGAATGAGAACACACGAACGTCGCATGAAGCAATGACGTGACGCTATGCGCGCCGTTAAGTTATGATTTTATATTAAACTATCCATAGGCAAACGTAAAGTTTAATATGCCCAAGGCCGAAGGTATATGAAATCCACATGCAGTATATGTTTTATTTGTATATGTATGTGCGCGCTGCTATTGGAAAGTGTTGAGTTGCGGTGGCGAGATGCAGAAGAGTGTTTCCAGGATTGCATTATCCCAGACCACCGGAGAAACGAACCGAACATTGCATTAACGACACGTAACGTGCTACAGCCTCAGGAACCAACGTCAACACAAACAGCTTTCCCCGGTGAGTATGAAAATCATAAATATAGATGCTTTGATTGATTGATTGAAAACTTTATTAACAGATTGCAGAATAGGTACAATACAGCACAGCTCAACACACAATTGTTAAGGGGATGCAGACCAGAGAGAGACTTTAGTCTTGTTTACATCAGGGTCCCCCATTTTCAATACCAGATTTGTTTACATCAGGGTCCCCCATTTTCAATTTATCAGGACATATTATGACATACATGACATACAGATAGTCAGTACTGCTACATCTGTACATTTATGACATACCAGATTTGCAAATTCAGTACTGTTTGTGATACAAAAGGAGTCAAGAAAAGAGAGTCATTTGACGTAGAAACTGTACATATACACAACTATCATCTCAGTTACAGCAAAGTACAAACTTGGGCACAAACAACATAGATCATGTTTAAAAGTAAGATGTTTAGGTTATATTCACTTGAGTTAATGTGTTTATCTAAAGAACCAATGAAAGATAACTAGCCCTTTCCATTGTAAGACATTTTAAACATGATTCAAAATGTGTGGTTCCACATTCATATGATGCTTGTGTACATATGCGATATGATTGATAAATGATAACACTATCATTACATCCTAGAACGGGATGGATGAGAAATAGCTGATGTTTTGTTAAGCTCACAGACAATCAAGGAGAACCCACTCAGATGGTCTTAGAAAAGAGTGGAAAATTAACATGTGTTTGTATTTACAGATCTGGCTCTGAGGCGAGATGCAAAACAGTGCATGACTACACCCAAATTGTATCACAAAAGACAGAAAATCCAACAATTTGCAAGTCAACCGAGAGACAGTGCAGAGCTGAGAGACAATCGATTGACCAAAGCTAGTTTTAAATAGGATTCTAATCAATTGGATAGAATTGATCTAAAAGCTAAAGAAAGAATAACAACCTTTCTTTAGAGATAATGAATAAATGCAGATAATGTTTAAATGAGGCCAAAATCATGCCTCCTCTTTTTCCACAGTAACATTGAGTGAGATGATGAAATAGAGAAGGACTAGCTAATGTTTGTTGAGCACACAGACAGTCAAAGAGGATTCACCCAGAATAAAAGAAAAGAGTGGGAAATTAACATGTGTTTGTATTTACAGACAACCAAGAGATCTGGCTCTGGGTCAAGATGCAGAATGGGTGTAAACACATTGTATCACAAAAGCTGAAACTCCAGTGATTTGCATCTGAACACAGACAAAGCACAAAGTGAGACCAGCTACAATCATTTAAATTGAGACCCCAAAATAATCTACATTTGAACACGAAAATCAGCTGAGGACGATGTGGAGCTGAAAGACAATGCAAATGCCTAGAGAGGACTCTGATCACACCTAGAGACTCAACTTAGTATAGTATAAACACAGGTGATGATGTTGCAGTCATGAAAATCTACCTAATTCCCATACTAACAATAACTAACCAGTCGTTTTCATCATCTCTTTTCAAGAGGCACATGAATTAGAGAAGTGCCCGAGATGAAAGATTAATGATGAAAACAACTTTACTTACAATCTCCTCCTTCTATTCTCTGTTTATAACCAATAACATGCATGACTATTCTTTTAACAACTAATACATTTCCATGACTGCAAAATATCAACCACAAATTGAAGCACAATTATCTAAATGTACAAGGTATACACATACATTGATCATTTAGCTGACACTTTTATCCAAAAGCGACTCACAGGTTCTGTATGACAGGACATCAAAAAGAGCACAACTCTATCAGCTGATTAACAATGGTCATCAAAGTGTTGAGTGCTACAGTGTAGGTTAGTTTATTAGGACAAATGCATGACGGTAAGGTTAGTTAGGGTTAGATGACAAAAAGAATGATTGTTTTTCATGCAAAATTAACTGGCTACCTAGATTTTATGTTTTTTCCCCATGCTAAATTATGACGAGCCACACTGAGACGTGAATAACGCCAGAGAAGTCGTGGCGAGGTAAGTATCCTGAGGCACACCCAACGCATCCTGAGGTAAGATCAACTTCAATTTAACACCACAGACTATTTTATCTGATTCAAGACTTTGGCCATTCATTTACTAATTTTATTTAAATGCCTAATGCTGTAAGATCTAGTTAGATACAAGATCTGATAAGATTGTAGTGAATGTGACCTTCTTGACACAAGGAATCACTGCTAATGCAATTGGCTTGCATTTCCTATTTTCAATTAAGTGATTTTATTTACAATAAATTGAATTAACCCTAAATGATTTTCCTCTGTAGCAGAAAGGCGTTGAATCATTTATGTGAGGAGTTTTCTAAGGCAGTTTTTATCATCCTCAGATCACGAATTGGTGAGAGGACAGGACGAGGAACACAACCCAGCGACCTGAGCGACCCACGACAGCATACTACCACCAGGGACGCCGCCAAGGAGCTGCGGACACAACCAGAACGACGACAGCAAACGTGGGAGAACCGCCATCCAACCCAGCCCACAGACATCCCCAAGAAAGTGGAGCAGGGGACCACGAAGGAGACTGACCAAGGAGACACTGACGAAGAGGAGATCAACCTTTGACGGCCTCCACCCCGGCACTGCAGACCACGGCAGACCAAACCCATCACCTGCAGATGGGAACCAAAGCCCCGACCATCAAGGTGGATTCCCATGACAAGATTGTCATCCGTGTGAGAGAGAGCGTCCTACTGACTAGCCACTACACCGGCGGGCCCTCGCCCTCCATCAAGTGGTACCGCAATGACGAGGAGAGGACAGCGAAACCAGCACAACACATTCAAAAACGCCCGCCCCCTCGCCCCTCTAATACCGCGATGACGAGGAACGGGGGGGACCAACCACCACACAGCACATTCAAGAACGCCCTGACCACCATGTCTCTAGGCCTGATAGGGGCCAAGCGTGAGCACAGTGGCAGACATGTGATGGTGGTGGAGAACAACACAGGTTCTAGGAAAAGAGTCTGCAAGACCACTATAGTTAACTGCTACAAGTGACCCTTGACAGGGAATGGACGGCGACCAGTGAATATTCCCGACTGCATCGTCAAGAAGAGACACATAGCAAATGAGACCTGTGGACCAAGAGACTTCTGAACACACATTGTCCAAATTGTTATGTATTTATTTACTTTTTACTGTCTTACTGCCACACGACAGGCTCACAGAAACATCAACTGAATGTACGATACGTTCAACACACAGCAGGTCACCACAGAAGGACACATCCCTGGCAGAGAACAGATGGTCAACAGCGACGCAGCAACTGTCAGATTCACAAACAAGAGCTGTTTCACAAAGTTCATATGTATCAAGAAAATTATGAACTAAGAATATGATGAAATACAACCAATAAGATTGCAATAACCAATTTATAATAACAATAAGGAATGATCACAGAGTCACATTGAAAATTATATTGTTAACAAGACAGAACCAGTTGGTTTATTCCAAGTCACCAAGTTTGTTTTGACCATTGATAGTATGCACCACAGAACAATGCATAACGATTATCATAATCACCTTTTATATTAACCACTAGGTTAACGGTTTTCAATTTTATTTTGACACATTAGCCACTAAGGTAATGTCTATTGTAAATATTACTATGTTTGTATATGTACAACCATGACATAACCATGACATTAGCTCCCCTGAGTCACGACATGAACGACTGAAGGTATGCCAAGATATTTGCACAGCGATAGCTTCTAATGATTATGTTAATTGTTGTTTGATATCAGAGTTGAGAACCACTCATTGATATAGGTATTTTGAGCGATTAATAAAAGAAAAGGGTGATATCTATTCCCACATCTCTGATATCAAAATAACACAGACCACAGTCCAGTCGATCATGTCATGAATCATGTATGTAAATAATTCTATTTTAAACTATTATTTTCACTTTTACCTGTTCCAAACAATCCTGGTATATTATACATTAATCTCACCCACATTATAAGAAAGAAAAGTGAGTATTGTGGTATAATATCTAATGTTCTCATGTAAATATAGTCCCCTCCCCTATATCCCCTTACCTGTGCCCCCCCCCCTCTCTGTGGAATAAGACACTCCCCTCCCCTATATCCCCTTACCTGTGCCCCCCCCTCTCTGTGGAATAAGACACTCCCCTCCCCTGTGTCCCCATTACCTGTACCCCCCCCCCATCTGACCTATCAAATGGGACCACACCCCCCCCTGTTAACTATATAGGTCTCCTCCTGAGATCTATCCTGGTCTTCTTACCTGGGTAATTAAGCTGATCACCTGGGGGGAAACCCTCAGCCATTCTCTCTATGTAATTCTATCTGTTTGGTTAATAAACCTTGTTATTATCCAAGCCTCGGTTGACTGAGCACATTCTTCATCAGGATATCTACAAATATCCCACACGACCTATAACGCAGGTGACACAACAATAAGCGCTCCCTGCGCTTTGGAAGTGTTCTGGGCATTCATATTTTTTATATCCAAAGCTTTTTAAGACTGCGGCAGAGTTACACGTGCATAACGTTAAGTGGCTGGAGCAGTCATCATAACTCGGCAGTGGAAATAGGGGTTTGTAACGTTAGCGTTATAAGTATAACAACTCCAAAATTACACAATGAATCAACACAGTACTATAACTATAACGGCGCTGTTAAGGTGGTATTGAGAGGGCACATTATATCTTATGAAGCCTCTGAAAAGAGAGAGAGAGTAAGTGCTTGGTTCAAATTGAAACACAGCTTACAGACTCACAATCCCAAACGGCCCTAAATAATATTTTAAAATTGAAGTATGAATACAACTCTATTCTGGGCAAGCAGGTTAGCATTCTGATTCTCTCCCCAAACCACCTTTACAAGTGGTCCCGGTTCTGGGGCAATCGTGCTCAGAAACGGCCCCGGATACCTAGTGAGAAAGCACCCTCAGATTCCTTTACCAAGAGCTTGGTGTGCTCAATTGCTTTGGATAGTTTTAAATGATGAATAACAATGACGGCGAATTGCTTTGGAATGCTGAAATGTATGTATCCCAAATTAACGTTCAGATTAAGTTCTGCGGGCAGTCAGCGTCTGTCGGCATCGCTCCGTTATTGTCCCTCAACCAATACATAGGTTGAATGTCATATTTATTACAGTATTATTATAATGATTTAATTCAGAAGATGTTTGTAGAATCAACGTTATTATACTGTATGAGGCGTTAAGAACACGCGACTACAACTACAAGCCTCAGTCAATAAGCATCATGAGTATTCGCGCTGCGTAATAATCAGCGGGGTGCCATGCACGTAGCACGGTCAAAAGCCTACAAGGTTTTGATACCCCCATGATCCCCCTCTGGAATGTTGAATTTAAATGCAAATGCAAGCAATTGCGTGATGCAACCATCACTCAAAAGCGTGATGCCGACAGACGGCTGTAAATGTGCAGTGACGTGGGGCGGGCCGCCAGAATTTTAAGAGGTTAAAAGATTTGTAGCAGTCCCTCGAATTAAGACAACAATTCTCAAACTGATGTTGACCATTTATTTCAGTTCCTTTCCATATGATCATTAACACCGTAAGAACTGTGGTACAGAAAGGAAGGAAGGGAGGGGCGATTAGATCATTTTCTCCATCACTTATATATACGTTAGGCTAACGTTGTTAGCTACCAGAAGCTTTAAGCTAGGCTAACAACCATTAGCTTCAACACAGCGCCAAACAACAATTAGAAAAATAGGAATGACGTTAGGTAATGTTCACACTAGGGCTGACCTTCAATTTTTTTTGGAATTTTAATCTTCGGGGCCGAGATTCGATTTTAATTCGAAGCTTTGAGATACAAATTTAAAAAATGTAAAAAAAAATTATTTAATTTTTTTATGTTGTGGGACTTGTACAGTACTTTGTTCAACTTTGTCAGTGCTGTAACGTTTAAACCTTTTAAAATCTTAGACAAACAAAACACTTTGCTTTCATGAAATATTGTAAGCCGTCATTTGAGGCTTTATAAAAGCAGCACAATGAACACATCTGTCAGTACCAAGTCCGGCCTCATCTTAAATAACAAACAGCATTGCTTGTTGTAGTTAACAAAGAGAGGCAGAGTTGATTTTGCAAAAAAATAAAAAATCATATACAGTATATATATATATTTTTTAATCGAATTTTATTTTCATATTCGAATCCCCATGCCCATCGAACAAAGCTTCGAAGTATTTAAGGCGGCCCTAGTTCACACCATATTAACACACCTTTTTGCTTCTTCGGGGGTTGCTATTAATAACAGAAGTGTCTTTATAGATATACTTTGTCTATTTCACGACACCACACCTTATCCTTTGGCGCAACATTCTCCTTCTGGCAAAAGCCGGGAGTCATACCGGATATTAATCTTGACGCACCAAGCTTCCGCTTTTTTACAAAGTAAAAGTCCCCACAACCAAAACGCAACAGAAGTAAGAAAACACGTCGTAGATAATTACATATTGTAAATTTAAGTTCCTTTTGTGGTGAAAATCCGCCTAAAATATATACCTAGGTAAATGGAATATTGCTCCACTTCTACATGGGCTATTTGCATATTCTTGGTATCTAGGTACATCTATGGACATCAGGGAATGTATTCAGTGTCAGAAATATTGTGTCTATTACTAGGCTTGCTTAAATTGTGATGAACCAAAGGAGAATTATAAAAAAAAAAAAACATCTTTGACTGTGAATAACACCATGCTAAAATGTACCAGACCTGAAAAATCTAAGCAAATGAATAAAGGGAAGATGATTAAACAGAAGGTTTTGTAGATACAGTACTGAATTCTGCCATCTTTTTTATAATGTAAATTTCTCCACCATTATTTCATCATATTGCAACACCGTTTTTTGCTAGACGTTCACAGAAAGGTAGAGAAACTAACTGCGTTCTGTTTCGACGTGTACATAGTGCTGGCCCTGGGTGCTTCTCATGGGAATCACGCATGGGCCTGCACGCCCTGGTTGCTCATCATTAAAACAGCGTTTTTATAGGGCAACTGGAATGGAGTCTGTCTCTTCCGAGTACCAGTGTTGTCTCGACGAATTCTCGTTCATATCTGGGGGATGTTAACGGAATAGATCAAAACATAGGTAGAGGGGTCTCACGCCCTTGGGGTGGGCCACTGAGCGCGGTACATAGGGGACCGTCTGGGGTGGCGCCCTCTATATTGTTTTAGATCGACACGCATACCTACCCCCCTCCTAGTGTCTGGATGTCGGCGTGATTAGGGCACGGGACTGGTTCTGGTCACGCCGGTCCAGATCAGTTAACCCGTTGTCCACCGGGGACGCAGATCTGCTGTTCTGGTACCCTGGAGATGTTCGTGGTTGTGTTACTGCGTGTTACCCCTCACTGTTAAGGCTAAGGGGGCCTGGTCTCTCTCCATTCTTTTCGCCCCTCTCTTCTCCTGTTCAGCATGGCTGGGAGGGGGCTGTTGAGGTGATTCTTTGGAATTCCTCTGGCATCCGCCGGGCCCGGTCCGAAGTTGTTTCGTCGACCCGTAGGCCTGGGATAACCCCTGTTTGAAAACTGAAACACTTGTACTGCGGTATAGCCAGTGTATACCCACAGGTGTGTTTTGGAGTTTTTTCCTGAGGGGTTATAGGAGCAACCACCTCATGTTGAACCAAGAGGGTGGTTGATTCCCTGGTGTGTTGGCAGGGAACAAAATAAGTACCAGCCAACCGCCAATGGCTGGTAAAAAAATCTGCCTGGCTGGTAGTTTTTAAAATCTACCAGCCAAATGACTGGTAAGTCAAAAAGTTAAGTTTGTTCCCTGAGAGCAGAGCTACACAGCAGTGCGCCTATTTTGCGAGCCGAAATAAGTCTGTGGTTTTTTCTTCTTCTCACAACGGGTCAAATGCATCTAACATGCATTGCATCGTCGCCATTCCTTTATGCCCACATCGCCCGAAATGAACGTTATGTTAGCGTAAGCTAACAAGCTAATCCTGATCAGCGGCAGAGCCATAGAGAACAGCAGACAGTGTGGACTGGGGAAAGGGAAATGGGGGGGGGGGGGCACTCTCCCTTTCTCTGTGTGTGTGCGTGCGTTTGGAAAGACGATGAAGTCACTAGTCAGGACTCAGGAGAGGAGTATATTGTAGTAAACTGAGGATTACTGAGGATGCACAGATAATGTTGATATTCAAATATAAAAAGGTTTCGAGAGGAGTGGAAGTTTGAAGACAGACTAGACTACAATATGATGCGGGGGTGGTGAGTTGAAACAGTGTGTGTGTCCCCGACCCCACTTCTATGTTTCAATAAATTATTTGCATTTAAAACTATTAACGCTGACTCATTCCTTCAGTCCACGCAAAATTATGCTAATATTCCTTATGTTGTTTATGATATTAATTGAAAATAGCATATGAGAGTATTATATAGTAATAATAACACATGGCGATATACTAAAAAGCTATTTTAAATTTTTGGCTGGTAAAAAATCTGCCTGGCTGGTAGTTTTTAAAATCTACCAGCCAAATGGCTGGTAAGTCAAAAAGTTAATTTTGTTCCCTGTGTGTTGGAGCGGAGTCAACTCCCGGGTTACCCGTTTGAGTGTGCCCCTGCACGTTCATGACGTCTGCCAATCGTGTCAGCCTTCTCTGCCTCGGCACCTCTAGAGAGTTGGGTTTTTTTGTGTGGAGGCTTTGACATGGTGCACAACAATGCCAGCATACGCCCCTTCCGCCGGGGTGCTGTTTCAGCTGACCCCTTTGGCGCCTGTCTCGTCCGCAGTGCTCCAGGCTCGGGTTAAGTGCCTACTGCCTGGATTGAGGGATCGGCCTCTTCTGGTGGTCGTCTCCCCGGTGCGCTTCCACGGAGGTCAGACGCTCGGCATGATCGTTAACCGTCGTCCAGAGTTTGGTTTCGAGCGAGGCAGCGGACGCTCTGATTTCGCTGGTTAGGGCCTGCCTTAGCTCTTCAATTAGCCCAGCAATGGCGGCTATATCTGCCGGTGCGTCGTCCTTCTTGGAATCATTTCTCAGTTGTCTCGTCGCCATTGTGGTTCTTGCAGCCAAAATAAATAGGTAGAAACATAAAGGGGGTATATACAAAAAGGTTTAACCGAGGGCGGCTACGTGGTGCAGTGGGCAAGGCACTCACCACGAATACTGGAGACGCTGGGTTCGCCTGTTCGAGCCCAGCGCTCCACATTGCTTTCAGTTTAGCTGGTCGTCCGTACTAATACACATTGACAGTATTAGGGGGTGGGAAACTGATGGGTGGGGATCGGGCGTTGTGGACAGCGACTCCTACAGGTCGGTTGGTGCGCCTGCGCAGTAGAATCAGGAAGCGATGGGGGCGGCGCCCCTCCAAAGCGCAGACCCCTGACGCTGAAAGATCGCACTGCGCAGGTTAAAAGATGCGACTGCTGTTACCTCGAGTATCGGAGGGGACTCGTGCTATGTATGACTTAGTCCACATTGCAGCCGGCTTGTGGGAGGCAAGAAACAGCGGTCGAGACAGGGGAGGGTTGAATTGGATGATACGAAATTGGGATGGGAGAAAAAGTGGATAAAAAAAAAAAAGTTTAACAGAGTTGAAAATATAAAAAGAGGCTTTTAGGACTAAATATAAAAATACGGGAGTCACATCGTGGCCATAAGCGACTACTCCATCCTCTAACCGGAACCCGACTACACCAAATATGCATATTTTAACAACACATCTCTCATATCGCTCCGGCGTCCAAAGAGTTAAAGTAGAAAAACAAAAGTAATCTGTAAAATAATAAGTGCATTTCCTGTGAGATTTACATCTTTTACAGTGTAGGCTGAACAATAATCCACTTGATAAAAGTAAAATTGGATGCAAACGAATAACCACGGCTTGGGTCGAGTGAAAACAGACGACTGACGAGCTTAAAAAGTAAATAAAGACACAAGGTACAACTGAAGACTAAATATTGGGTCCTCCTCTACTAGTCAATGAAAGCAGGTGGATTTTATTCAACAAAAATACGATGCAGGTGCAGATAACGCTCTGCGTTTGCTTAAAGTCGGGACATTTGCGCTTGATTTCCATCAACGGCCAGTTGAATTGCTCCTGGGTGAGGCAGCGGGCCGGATGAAAATGCCAGGCGGGCCGGCATAAGGATAATTGTAAAACATTTTTAAATATTAAATGGCATATAGAATCAATTGTTGTTTTTCTGGTAAATTAATAGTTTGGATGAATCGATACTAAAATAATGGTTAGTTGCAGCCCTAGTGTTGGTGCCGTGTACAGGAGTTCAGTCGTAGGTGAAGAGGTATTCAGTACATGGTTCTGGGTCTGTAGTAAGAAACATGAGCATCACCTTCTGTTCAACGTTGCTTCCAAATAAAAAGAGAAAATGCCTTTAATTTGTATTTAGTTTAGACAAATGTTTCATCCAATTTACAGAAAACATACTATATCGTGATATATTTTGTTACAGATATATGAAATTTCCCATAGCGTTATGTAAGATTTTATCCATAAGGTGACACTTAAATCTGTCATAACCTGAGACTAAAGGGGCTTTAGTCCTGGACTAAATTAAACTGACCTTAACCATAGCCATGATAACGATAGGTTATGAATATAACCGTAGTTCTATGAGTATTAGTGACGCCCAGCGTCAATCTGCACATATCTCACTCCAGTGACGTGCACTGAATAAAAACTCACAAATGTACCTTTACATACCAACATCTGTCTGGCCACACCCCCATCTGCTACCTACATAAGCAGGGGTGTGGCCACACACTCATCTCCTTCTCAATAATTTCACCACAAGGTAAGATCAAGGGCCGCAGTGGCGTCCAGACGCTGAGCTTCACTAATACTCATAGAACTACGGTTATATTCATAACCTATCGTTCTATATCGTATTAGCTGCCGCTCAGCGTCAATCTGCACAACGGGAGCTGAGCGGGAACTGAAGCTCGACAAATGTACCCCACTGAGGCCCCCCACAACGATTAGAACCGGGGAGGACCGAGCCCCCCGACCCTCCCTAATGGAGGGATACCCTCCCTATTGGAGGACGGGAGGGAACGGATCCGACCGTGCAAAGAGGAACTCGAGCAACTCAACGCACAGGGTGAGCAGACAGTGGCTTGACCCCACGACTACGCACATGCACAACCCGCATGCCACCAGGGAACGAACGGAAGGAACAACCTCGTTACCGCCCCCAAAATCACGGGGTCAAGAGCAAACTCAACCCCGTGGCAAGGCCATAGCAGCGGAGCGCGAAGGAAGACCCAGACCCAGAAGGGACTGGAGCCCCCCGGAAAAAAGGGGGCCCGGAGAGGTCAATGACGCCACAGCATCAAGACCTCACCAGGCGGTCACTAGTGACACCGCCCCCCACATCGCCATTGTATTCGGACAGGGCCCATCCAAGAGCGGGCCCTTCCCCCCACTAGCACGCCGCCTGGCACACTGACCCTGGCATACTCAGGCAGTCAGCATGGCTGTAACTCGAAGCACTCAAGAGGCTACACTACAGCGGGAGCAGGCAGCGCACCGGGGAGACGACCTCCAGAAGAGGTCGATCCCTCAATCCAGGCAGCAGGCACCTGACCCGAGCCTGGAGCACTGCGGACGAGACAGGCGCCAAAGGGGTCAACTGAAAACAGCACCCCGGCGGAAGGGGCATATGCTGGCATTGTTTGAGCACCATGTCAAAGCCTCCACCAAAAAAATAAATAAATAAAAAATCCCTGACGCTCTAGAGGGGTCGAGGCAGAGAAGGCTGACATGATTGGCAGACGTCATGAACGTGCAGGGGCACACCAGGCCACGTGAGCGGATCGGCGCGGGCGAGAAATCCGCTCTTCGCTCTTTAAAGCTTGGTCCGCTCCGCTAATTGCTCATGTTGACCCCGCCCCCAAGTCGCTCACCGCTCACCTTGAATCGAGCGCTCCCCACGCCAGATCGCTCGGCAGATTTATTTTTTTATTTTTTGGAGCATGGTGTAAATTAGCTCAAACTACAACAGTCTACACCCCCTGGGCCCCTTAACAATTGTTTGTATTGAGCCGCATTGTAGTTGTACCCATTCTGCAATGTTAAATAACGTTGTTTATCCATTCACTAGCTCTATTAAGCGATGATAGCTAGCCTAGCCACAATGCTATGGTCGCTGCCATTAACGTTAGCATGTAAGCTAACGACAACAACAATGGCGTCGATACTTTTTCTAACAGGAGTGAGTGACAAAGCCTGAACAGGATATCACAGGTTCACCCTTCTCATTGGTTGAAAATGGCCTTCATGTTTGTACATCGCCATCTGTTGCTTTGGCATTGTACTACAAGTATATTACATCAGTGTTAAACCACTGTGTGAGCGGCCCGGAGCGGATTGGAGTGGAGGAGAACTCTCGCTCCGGACGTCGCGCCGACCCATTTTAAAACCCACTCCTCGCTCACGTCAAAACCGCCCGCTCCGCTCCCCGCGCCGCTCACGCTCCGATCCGCTCACATGCACTGGGGCACACTCAACCGGGTAACCCGGGAGTTGACTCCGCTCCAACACACCAGGGAATCAACCACCCTCTTGGTTCAACATGCGGTGGTCGTTCCTATAACCCCTCAGGAAACAACTCCAAAACACACACGGGTATACACTGGCTATACCGCAGTACAAGTGTTTCAGTTTTCAAAAAGGGGTTATCCCAGGCCTACGGGTAGACGAAAACGACTTCGGCCCGGGGGACCGGGACGTACACAGGGATGCCAGAGGAGTAGTATAAAAACCACCTCACCAGCCCCCTCTCAGCCATGCGTAAGCGGGAGAAGAGAGGGGCGAAAAGAATGGAGAACGAACATCTCCATAATATCAAACCCTGTGACACCCGGGCCGACCCGGCATTTTCCCCCCTGAAAAAAGCACAAGTCCCTCAGGGTACCAGAACAGAAGATCTGCGTCCCTGGCGGACAATGGGTTAACTGACCTGGACCAGCGTGACCAGAACCAGTCCCGTGCCCTAATCACGCCGACATCCCCAACTCCAGGAGGGGGGGTAGGTACGCGTGTCGATCTAAAACATTATAGAGGGCGCCACCCAGACGGTCCCATTCGTACTGCGCTCAGTGGCCCACCCCAAGGGCGTGAGACCCCTCTACCTATGCTTTGATCTATTCCGTTAACATCCCCCAGATATGAACGAGAATTCGTAGAGACAAACCTAGTAAACTGGCGCTCGGAAGAGACAAACTCCATCCCAGTTGCCCTATAAAAACGCCGTTTTAATAACGAGCAACCAAGGCGCACCAGCCTCATGCGTGATTCCTATCAGAAACACCCAGAGCCAGCACTATGTACGCGTCGAGACCCAAAACACATCAATGGATAGTCTAACAAGACACCAGATACCGTTCCTCCAAGCCGCCTGGGGAACGACAAGAAGCCGTTTTTTTTATTTAAAATTTTTTCAGAAAAAAGATTACGGACATGGGTCCCATGCGACGCTGCTGAGGGAAACACCACCCCGTCAACCACACTTCATAAGAGGGGACGGTGAGCGACGTACCCCTATGACGGGGGGAAACAGACCTGTAAGGCGAGGAGTCAGGGAAACCCTAAACAATACCCCGTCCACCTACTCCAAAAAGGAGAGGACGGGGAACCCCCAGAGAGACTTCCCACGCGAGCTGTATAGATTGAAAAGAAATATTGCAACATTGAGCTATGGGTTAGGACTCTCCGAGGAGGAGGCTCTGAACCAATACACACTCAATAATCGAATTGAATCGAATACACATACAATAGAGCAGAACGCACATAGCACACACATCCACACGCACACACTCACTTTAAACAAACACACTGTAGCACCCACTCCCCACACTTTATAGCATACACTCACTTTAAACAAACACACTGTAGCAGCCACTCCCCACACTTTATATTTATTGATAAAGGATTGCACTACAACTCGTACACCTTACTGTAAATTGTACCTAAATTGTACCTCATCCCATTTCTGCTTTGCACTATATAGTATTGTATATTAGTACACTGCATAGTATTGTATATTATATGGTAACTCAGTTATGTCTCTGGAGCGTAACGGTAAGAAGCATTTTGTATAAAAGTATTCTGTACTTCTGTATGACAACTATTAAAGAAACTTGAACTTGAAACTTGAACTTGAAACTTGAACTCCTTTTTGAAGTTCTACTCACCTTGACAATCTGAGGAGGAGGCTCTGAAACTCTGAGGAGGCTCCCTCACTGGGAAGGAGGGTCCGAACTCACAGAAGGCTCTTCTCCCTGAGGAGGAGCTTCGTGAGGAGGAGCTCTGACAACTCCCTGAAACAGATCCATAACATGGAACCTGAACAACTCACGGAAGTCTTACCAATAGAAACGCGCTCAGTGACATACTCTATGGCGGGGAATTTCCGCGGTGCACACGCCCAATCTTTCAGGGCGTGGGACCAGGAAACTCCCCCCCCCCCCCTACCCTGTAACGTGCCGAAAAAGCAACGTGACAGGAACCCTGAAGGACAGGGGGTTTTAACCCCTGACCAATCAGAAAAGGGGAGGAAAGGTTTACCAGTTCACCCCTTTACGACCCCTCACCCCTGATACGATGTAATGACAAAGTAGAGCCATGACCCAGTCATAGCATGCTACATGAAACATTTAACAGCTTCACATAGCTCATGTGCTAACCTGCTATCCGATTTTTACTAAGGAAAAAACACAGAACAGAGAGGGCCCCTTTAAGAGCCCCGGTACCAGACTTACACATGTGCTTCTGTGGGCCAAAACCTAACCCAGTTGTAGATCTCAACGACACACACAACCCTTCATCACAACAAAAAAATGGCAAAAGTACACTCTTACTACAGAGGAACGCCGTTTTTCATAACGAGAGAGACATAAGTCCTCGATTACGTATTGGCCACAGGCCTTGCTAAGCACACATGATAGTGACCAAACAACCTTTTCCCTATGAAAAGAATTGTTTCTCAAGCAGACGCACAACCCCAGCAGCTTAAGCTGAGGGTTACATCGTATCCCCACAAACACAGTGACACAATATATTGTAAACAAACATGTCTGAGAGGAGGGGGGGGGAGCCCAGGGAAAAAACCGGGGGGGTCACCCCTCCTACCTTACCCTTGATACGACCAGGTTGAACAGGTACCCCTGTTAATATGTGAACACGCTGTTCATTGTCATCACAAGCTGAGAAAAGGATTCATTCCTCAATCACATGTCACTAAGCATAGCTTCACAGGTTAATTAACCCACTTAGTTGTGAGTTCACCCACGTTACAAACGTTACATGAACACACATGTTCTCATCACAACTAACCAGTTAATTTTTACACATGTAAAAAAACAACGCTGATTTTCTATGTAGAGAGAAGCTATACCAGACAGTAACAAGACAATTCACACACTCGTATCCTCAATGTATTGCAGCAACACACGTTTTGGAAAACATTGTTATTACAAAACATTTAGAAGGGAAGGAAAGAAGAAGTGTTTAAAGTCCGGTCAGGACTCCTACCTCCACCCTGAGCGCAGGCCGAGAGGACTGCTACACTGGTTAACGGAACAGCCGAGTCGAACCCGGCGTCTCCTGCGTTGGTGACGAGGGTAATGTCCGCTACGCCACCCAGCCGCCGTTCTCCATGTTGACGAAGTCCTCGCTGGCATGGCACCCGGTGTAGGGTCGACTAACATCCTCTGTCAAAGATGACGTCGTAGTCAGAGTGTTTAAGGCATGTTATACTCACAGTAACGTTCAACAGTGTAGCATTAAGCTAACAGCCGCTCCCGACTGATGGCAACAAGCTAACGTTTCCTAGCCTAGTGAACACCCATCCATACCGACATTTCCTCGTGTTAGGGTGTACTCTCACATTCATGTGAAAGATGGGGCCTCCACGGGACAGAGAAGCATCCGCTTGTCCAGAGAATCCCGGGTTCAAACCAGATCTCGGTCGCGGCCCACTAGTTTGACCATTATGGGCGTCAGACCAGGACCCTCCGTCTGCCGCCTAAGAGGCCGAGCAGAGGACCCCAATCTGGGGCCGGCCTTAGTAAAATTGTCAGCTAACCCCCATAGCATTAGCAGACAACTGGCGCTCGCAAGCAAAACATTACTCACCCACTCGGAAGCAACCAGTTTCTCACAACAGCCGGTGCCTCCCACAGTCCAGCTGTATAACCGGAGGTTCAATACCTATCCAGCCACAGCAAGGAGGACTGCAGGTGGGGAGTATATCAGCGACGCGAGCCCCTAATACGAAAAAACCGGTGGAGGTCAGAATGATCATCATCTTCCAGACACTCCAGTGACGAAGACATTATCGCTGTATTTTCTCGAAAATAGTGAGAGAGAAAATAAAGATATAACATCAACGTATCTCCTTGTTCTTCTGTTTTCCTTTCTTCAGCTAAACACCCCGTCAAGTGGTGTATACAGGCACTCTCTTGTGGTGAATTTTGAGAAGGAGATGAGTGTGTGGCCACACCCCTGCTTATGTAGGTAGCAGATGGGGGTGTGGCCAGACAGATGTTGGTATGTAAAGGTACATTTGTGAGTTTTTATTCAGTGCACGTCACTGGAGTGAGATGTGCAGATTGACGCTGAGCGGCAGCTAATACGATATAGAACCACTCCTGCTCCAGAAACGGTTGACTAACTGGTGCTTGAAACAAAGTGGTTTAAGTCTATAACTAGATGACTCTGGACTACACTGTTCTTAAACTATAAAACCAAGATACATACCATTATAAACCTCTTACATAGAAACTAAAGCTGAATAAAATAACCAATTATCTTTCTCTCTTTCCTCTGACACTCTTTTCCATCACTATCTCCATCCAGATAGCTGTCCTGTCAGGCCTGGGAAGAAACCAAGAGGCTTTGATGGAAGAAAATGTCTCTGCTGTGACCAGTGTGGAAAGAGCTTTATTCATCGAAGTCGTCTGAAATTACACCAGAGAATTCACACAGGAGAGAAGCCCTACTCCTGTGACCAGTGTGAGAAGAGCTTTAGTCAACGGTCTGATCTGAAAAAACACGAGAGAATTCACACAGGAGAGAAGCCCTACTCCTGTGACCAGTGTGGACAGGGATTTACTCAGCCACAGCATCTGAAAACACACCAGAGAATTCACACAGGAGAGAAGCCCTGCTCCTGTGATCAGTGTGGACAGGGCTTTACTACGCAACAGCATCTGAAAACACACCAGAGAATTCACACTGGAGAGAAGCCCTACTCCTGTGACCAGTGTGGACAGAGCTTTACTCAGCAACCGCATCTGAAAACACACCAGAGAATTCACACAGGAGAGAAGCCCTACTCCTGTGGCCAGTGTGGGAAGAGCTTTAGTCAACGGTATGATCTGAAAACACATCAGAGAATTCACACAGGAGAGAAGCCCTACTCCTGTGGCCAGTGTGGGAAGAGCTTTAGTCGACTGATGAGTCTGCAATCACACCAGAGAATTCACACAGGATGGAAGCCCTACTTTTGCGATCAGTGTGAAAAGAGCTTTGGTTATCTATGCAATCTGAAATCACACCAGAGAATTCACACAGGATGGAAGCAGTGTTAATTTTGTCAACTAAAATTATGACGAAAGATGTTCGTCAACAAAGGTTTTTTTCATGACGACAACGAGACGTGACGTCACGTTATTGAAGACCATGTGACGCTAACATGACTAAATAGTTAATTAAATATCGTTGACCACAACTGAGGACACAAAAATGTAATTTAGAAAAACCAGGACGAAATTTCTCTTCATGTATGTTGATATTGTTGACTAAAACAAGACGAGACAAAATAATTATAACTTTTCTTAAATGCCATCGTCCCGACAGAGCAGTGTGACGGCTGACGGGGAGCTCTGTGTTATTAGCATTAGCTGAAGAGCTATCTGAAAAGCTAGTTTTAGCTTAACGTTACCTTGGCTAAAATTGGGACTATTCATAATCCAGCTGCAGACCTGCAAGCAAAGTACAGCAAGTTGGCAAAGGAGTATTCCAAGGTAAATCACTTTTTCACCAGTAACGTTACATTGTTGTCTTTCCATCTAGCTCGCGTTAACCAGTGGCTAACCTAGCTCACGCTAACGTGGCTAACTGATCGACCTCTCCCACACATGCACGCAATTAATGACATAATGCGGACAGCCATACCGGTGACAATGTTTAGCTTTTAGTGCCAAATGATAAGAGTCTGAGGCGGAGTCTCAAAAGAGAATGTTGAATATTTATTTTGCATAAAAAATCACAACATAGACGTTACTACTAGCTAACTGGAACGGAGCAGCGTGGATAGGAAGTGCAACGTATAACGTCCGTGCGGAACCAATGTGCCAACAACCTTTCCGTGGGTGAACTCATTGAGCATAGTTGTCAATTAATGATACTAATACTAATCTATACAATCACCTGTTGTTGAATAAATACCATTACTTTCTAGTTATTACTTAAAAAAAAACAGTATATATAAAACAGCTGTAAAAAAGAAAAGAAAAAAAAAGTTTTATAATATACTTTTTTTTTTATGTATGCACTGGTGTCGGATCAGTATAACCTGACTTAGACCACCTCTAACTCTAACTGAAGCCGTCTTCCACACGGAAGCGTGGGATCTGCACCGACACCCTGGTCTCAGTCATGGCGTCCAGCCAGCCGGTCAGCTTCCTCTGATCCATGCCCAGCTCGATCTGAGCATCACACATACCCGGCACGGATGGGCACGAGTAATGTTTTCCCAGATTGAGTACTTGCATGAATTATGAATAGGGGGTGAAAGGGGTTAACAGTCTAGTCTGTAGTGTGGTAGTGAAAGCAAGGCAAGAAGAGATAATGTGTCTTAAAGGTGACATGTACTATAAATGTCTTTTCAGTCTCTAGCATTGTATTATAGTAATAGGAGTTCGTATCAATGTGTTTTAGTGTCTAAATACCATATTGGCGGATTGCTCTGATTCAGCTCAGCCCCTTTCCTCCAGTAAATCAGGCCATTTTGATTTGAACGGCTGAGTCACGTCATTCGGACGCTGGGTAGCAGACAGTGATGTGATTGGCTCTGTGGTTGTAGATAATGCCCGCCCACATTCTACCTAGACTGACTGTACACAGCGAGTGGAAACCACTTCCTCATACTCTGCATGGGGAGAGAGAGAGATAGAGAGCACTTGGGGGGGGGGGGGGGGGGGGGGGGGGACCTGCCGCGCGCCACACACCCGCAAACGGGAGATTGAAAGAAAGAAAGAAAAAAAAACACAAGCTGCCGCGCGGACTCTCATCACCGAGAGGGAGAGAAAGGAAGAGAGAGAGAGGGGGCCTTGTCAATAACGGCCTGTCTTTTTTTCTCTCTCTCTCTCCCACCCCCTCCCTCTCTCTCTCTCTCTCTCTCTCTCTCTCTCTCTCTCTCTCTCTCTCTGTCTACCAGTGCAGACTGTGTGGACTGACTGTCACTCAAAGTGCTTATGGGCGGAGCCAGGCCATAACAGCCTGAAATCTTGAGGCTGAAAAATGATGGTTTTGAGTACTTGATTAGAAATATAAAACAATGCATTTTTTTGGAAAAAAACGTACAAATGTCTTCAATAGACTAACAGGAATTGTGTAAAGTTGCCCAAATAGTGCTAGGAATAGCAGTACATAGCCCCTTTAAGTTATTTCTCCTTTTCCAGCGAACAAAATAATTCATCTAAGGCATTAAAGGATTGGTCGAAGATTACAGGTGTAAATGACTTATGGAGATTACTTAATCCCACGACCCGAAAGTACTCTTGTCGATCTGCGAGACATAATACATTATCCAGAATAGATTATGTCTTTGCATCACAGAGACTATTTGATAATTATGAAGTGGAAATGATACCCAACGCACTATCAGATCACTGTTATTTACTCCTTAAAGGAACATTTGGTATACTATCCTCCCGAGCCCCAAGATGGCGATTTAACTCGATGCTGCTTAATAACAAGGAATTCATTACACAACTCAAAGAAGCTCTTATAGTATTCCAACGGGAGAATGCAAACTCGGTGCAAGACCCCAGAATATTATGGATGTCGGTAAAGGGAATGATCAAAGATTTCACGGATAGCTTTTCCTCCAAAATGCGCAAGAATCAATGCACAAAACTGGCTGAGCTGGAAACGCTTTACTCAACGTTATTTAATTCTCTAAAATACAACAACTCAACTCGACTAGAGAATCAAGTTAACGTACTAAAAATAGAGATCAATGCCATATACAGACAACAATCGGAAATACAAATACGCAGCACAAGACAACAGCAGTACTCCCAAGGTTCTAAACCTAGTCACCTATTAGCCATGCGATTAAGAATGAATGCAAAATTTGCAGATATAACTACCATTAGAGCACAACAAGTACTTGAAACAGACCCTGTAAAAATAAACGATACATTCAAAGAATTCTACTCCGACTTATATAAATCAGAAACGACCTTCGATCAAAACAAAATGGACACATATCTTAATCAAATTATTCTCCCTAAACTTTCAGAGGATGACGCTAAACAGTTAGAAACACCGATCACACTAGAGGAACTCAAGAAGGCCATATCCGAAATGCAAAGTGGTAAGGCTCCTGGAAGAGACGGTATCCCATCAGAAATGTACCTTTCTTGTTGGGACATAATTGGACCCTTATTACTAAATATGATCTTATACTCAGTCAAGGAGGGGAACTTCCATAAGAATGACAATATTGCACTCATAACAGTCCTCCTTAAAAAAGACAGACCCCAACGAGTGCGGTAGTTATAGACCTTTAAGCCTCCTCGGAACCGATATCAAACTGTACTCTAAGGTATTAGCCATCAGATTACAAAAGCATATGACGTCTTTAGTTCACCCGGACCAAACTGGCTTCATAAGAGGCCGCCTGATCACTGATAACATAAGACGAATACTGCACGTACTAGATGCCGACAAGGATGACACCATACCTAAGGCGATGCTGTCCCTGGATGCTATGAAAGCCTTTGACAGGCTGGAATGGTCGTATCTATGGGCAGTATTAGAAAGGATGGGGTTAGGAAAAGGATTCATTGATATGATTAAAGTATTATACAAAGACCCATCGGCCATGATTACAACAGGTACAATCATCTCTAAAATCTTTCCGGTATCACGCTCAGCCAGACAGGGTTGCCCTCTTAGTCCCGGACTATTCAATCTATCATTAGAGCCTTTAGCACAGTATATAAGACAATCCCAATCCATAGAACCAATCGTAATCAAGGGCACACAACATAAAATTAGTTTATATGCGGACGACGTAATATTGTTCATGCAAAACCCCAACACCACATTGCCTCATCTGCTCAAGTTGATTGAGAACTTTGGTGATTTATCGGGATTTAAGATAAATTGGCCGAAGTCGGCTTTCCTTCCACTTAACACCCCTGCAAAAAAAGATATAACCCTCCCAGGAGAGATACCGATGGTAAAACATTTTAGATGCTTGGGAGTGGAAATATTCCCCACCATAAGACAAACGGTGAAGCACAATTACACAAAAATCCAAAACAAAATCAAAGACGACCTTGATAGGTGGGCAAAACTTAAAAACACAGTACAAGCACGGATATCAATAGTTAAGATGGATGTACTACCTAGAATCAACTTCTTCAGTTCAATGCTACCGTTACCCCCTCCAGAGGGTTACTGGAAAAGATTACACTCCTCCACATACAAATTTATTTGGAATAACAAACCACCACGTATAAAAAGATCCACCGCACAGAGAAATAAAGCAGATGGTGGCATGGCATTTCCAGATTTTTTCCAATATTTTAAGGCGTACACATTAAGACCATTGACAACATGGTTTGACCCCCAAGCATTAGTATCCTGGAGAAAATTTGAAGAAAACATAGTAGCCCCACATAGACTGAAGGACATAGCATACACTAAACTACCAATCAAGCACTGTGAACGGAAATTTGGCCCCATAATTACTCATGCGATCCGGATATGGCGTGAAACACAAAAAAAAAATCCTAACCCACATAAATGGCACAATCATACTCCCTTATTCAATAACAATGCACTCTTAATTGAAAAACGACCTATAAGATTCCCTATATGGGAAGAGCAAGGCATACACTCATTAGGGGATGTTTTTAACAAACAGGGTTTTTGTAGTTATAAAGAAATATGCAAAAAATGTAATCTCACCAAGTCCACATGGCTTTTTTACATACAGTTACAGCTATGTTTGAAGTCTCACGGTGTTCCATTAGACATACCAATTGAACACCACAGATACCACAAATTCTTCTATGAAAGAGAGACATCGAGAGGTTTTGTTTCAGATTTTTATCATCAATTACTAACGTCCTCGTATGAAACCCTCCAACTAGACTCTACCTGGAGGAGGGATATACCAGACCTGGAAAATGACTTTGATTGGCAAGGAGCCTGGGCAAATGTCCGACTTACATCAAGGAACCCGGACCATCAACAAATCAATCTTAACTATATTCACAGGACATACTTGACTCCTATAAGACTGTGCAGAATGGGTCTTAAACAAGACTCCAAATGCTCCCAATGTACAAATGGGGACGAAGGGACATTTATGCACATGTATTGGGACTGCCCACCAGTTAAGACATTCTGGAAAGATGTGACCCAACAATTATCAAAACTCGTATCTTGGAATATACCTGTACACCCCTCGGTATTACTATTGAATGATGTTTTTGAGTTTGCAGTAAATCCACAGCTAAAGAGATTGGTTTTATCGGGTATCACAGTAGCTAAAAAGCTGATCGCATCACGCTGGTTTCAACCGGAAAAAATGTGCCGGAAAGTTTGGTTTCTTACATACCTCGATGTGATTTATCAAGAAATATCTACAGCAAGAATTCTGGGTCTCAATGAATCCAAAATGTCAATGTGGTTAGAAGTGGTGGAGAGAATAAAAGCTAGCTTATAATGGTAGTGTCTGGTTAGGTGCGAGGGATAATGGAAGTACTACCCAAGGTGGGGTCCGGGAGGGGGGGGTTCGAGCTGGAGCATATGTGTGTAGGTTTTTAGATAACAGGTATTAGGGGTATATCTTATATAAGACAATTAACTAAAATGTGATTTAATTGGATGTGCTCTGACAATTAATGCTTGTATATCTTATCGTGTGTTGTCATGTTTGTTTATGTGTTTGTTTAAAAAATAATAAAAAAATAAAATAAGTTATTTCTCCATTCACAGATCGACAGCGCACCCTTCCTGTGTATCACTTGTGCCGCCGACTCAGATTCCCCTAGGTTACAAAATAAATACGCAATTTAAATCAGAATATGTTCCATGTTGACTATTTCTGACATGTTTTTTTCCTTGAACTAAAAATAGACAAATGTCATCCGTTTCCGTCGACTAAATCTAGACTAAAACAAAAAAGACAAAATTGAGACAAAAACTGACTTAAGACTAAAATGCTCAGACATCTAGTTGACTAAAACTGACTAAACGAAAAATAAATTAAGATGACTAAATATGATGAAAACGAAAAAGGAGCACTTGACACATGACTAAGACTAAAATTAAAATAGCTGCCAAAATTAACACTGGATGGAAGGCCTACTTTTGCGACCAGTGTGGAAAGAACTTTAGTCGACTCGAAACATCAGAGAATTCACACAGGAGAGAAGCCCTATTCCTGTGACTAGTGTGCGAAGAGCATTAGGACAAGTACACATCTTCTGATCAGCAAATCCATACAGCAGAGAAGCCACATCATTGTGGTAATAACGGACCTAAGTTTGGGGGAACTAATGGGATAATGGGGTTGCAACAAAAGTGCAACTAGGGCTAAAAACCCAATGAAATTAAATAATAATAATGAATAATTATGCTTCTTATCAGACTTCTTAGCTTAACATAACAGACCTAAGTTTGGGGGAACTAATGGGATAACTGGGGTTGCAACAAAAGTGCAACTAAGGGCTAAAAACAATGAACAATGATTTCTTTTTAACAAGGCTTTTGCCTGAATTTTCATTTACTTTTATTTTTACTTCTATTCATTTTATTATTATTTTTATTTTATTTTACTCCTATGTTCTTCCATTTCACTGGTTGTTAGTCTTTTTAATTGTTTTTATTCATTTTAAATTGTTTTATTCATTTAACTTTTTGTCTATATCTCCTGTAGCACTCTGAGATTCTCACGAATATAAAGTGCGGTACAAATTGAATCCATTATTATTATTATTATTAAATAATAATAATAATAATAAATAATATATCCTTCTTAGCAGACTTCTTAGCTTAACATCCCAGGGAACTAATGGGATAACTGGGGATGTTGTTTGCTCCTGACAAGAGTCTCAGTCTGGGGTGATGGTAGACAAAGCAACTCGGAGGTCATGCTCAATGTCCAATCTGTTCCTCCGCTTTGTCTTCAGTTGGACCAGAGCTGAGAAGCCACTTTCACAAAGATAGGTAGTGCAAAAAAAACTCCATCCACCCCCCCCCCCCCACCCCCCTCTTCGGGGGACAACTTTATTATTTATTATACGTTTTAACTGTTTACAGTACAAAATTAAATAAAAAGTGTAGTAAAATAAGAAAAATATAAAAAAAATTATTTCATTGACAAACAAATTACAACTAAAGACAATGAAGGACAACAACGAATACACATGACAAGGGAAAGGGGGGGGCAGAGAGGAGAGTGAGTAAAGTAGCGGGTGAGGAGGGGGATTGAGAGAAGGGTGGGTTATGGAGTGGACGGCTCACAGGTCAATCTCCTATGATTAGGAGCCTAGATTATCCACAAGCAATTCCCAGATGTTATTAAATTGTGAGACTTCGATGTGATCCACGGTTGAGATTGTTTCCTGTGATATGTAATTTGAGAGAAGGCCCAACCATTGCCCAGTATTCACATTTTTTCTTGTCTTCCAGTTTAAGAGGATAGTTTTCTTGGCAACAGCTAGAGAAACGAGTTGGGGTTTGGTGTTCTGGACTAATAAATTGATAGCAGTAGTATCCCCAAGTAGGCAGAGGGAGGGGGAGAGAGGAATGCTGCAGCTCATGACCCGGGATAGTGTATTGATGACGGAATTCCAGAAGTCTTGAACAGGTGGGCAGAGCCAGGTGGCATGGAAATAGTTGTCTGGGGTGTTGAGGGTGCAATGGGAGCATACATCTGTGCTGGCAAATCCCATTTGAAACATCCTGTGCTGTGTGATATGTACTCTGTGTAACATCTTATATTGGATTAATAAAAAGGGCAAAAAGAGAGGGGGAGAGTGGACATCCCTGCCTGGTTCCCCTGTGAAGTGTGAAGCTTTGCGATGTTAGTCCGTTAGTAGTAACAGCAACAGCCCTGGGTGACGTGTATAGTGTTTTAATCCAATGAATAAACGACTCTCCGAAACCAAATTTTTGTAATGTCCGGAATAAAAATGACCAGTTTACTCTATCAAAAGCTTTTTCTGCATCTAGTGAGGTTTCAAGTTTCAAGTTTCTTTAAGTCTCCCCCTCTCTTTTTGCCCTTTTTATTGAACCTCTCGCAGCAGCAATCGGACAAAATGATGATATCAAAGGAATCATTACACACAATACTCACCATAAGATCAGCCTCTATGCAGACGATGTGTTGTTATACCTACAGGAACCAACCAATTCACTACAAGCAACTACCAAACTCATAGACTCCTTCTCTAAAATATCAGACTACGCTATAAATTGGTCAAAGTCAATCATCTTGCCATTGTGGGGGGGTGATAGGAGTCCTGCAGCTCAGAGCCCATCCTTCCCCTTCCCCTCAGGGAATATCAGATATCTAGGAATCAACATTTTTGATTATTACATCGAGGTTTTGTTGTTTGGTTATATTCACCACTGTCCTTTATGATATATATGATACTCACCACTGTGTCCTTTATGATATACATGATACCCATTACCCACCACTGTGACGCTTTCCTTCATTTTATCTTCTAGCCCAGGGGTCAGCAACCTTTCTGACATGGAGTGCCTGTTTGAAATATAGTTGTAACTAGTGTGCCTCAACAATATTCCATGCATCGTAATATTTTTTTCTCATAATCAGGTATTTTTAATGATAATTTTTACATTATTACATCATTATTGTTATTGTTATTATTAACAATATTATTATGATGGTTGTATCAACCCTAAATCTGAGTTGGGGGGGGGGGGATGCAATGCAGACAAACAGCTGCATACAGTGCGACCATTTCACTCACATTTGCCCATTCATTTTTGGACACATCACACACCATCGGTGTGTGTACTGTACGTGTGCTGTCATAGCTCCACCTACAGGCCTAATGAAGAACACCAGGAGAACACCAGGATGTGAATGGAGGGTGAATGTGAGGTATATCTTGTAAATAAGTTTTGATTGATCGCAAGACTACACTGTAAAAAAATTATAATAATAATAAGTTACCAGAACTTAAAAATATTGAGTTCAGTTACTGTGCATTAAGGTTTTCAGTTTTCAATCCATAATAAGTTAACAGAAAAATAAGTACACAACCACATTATTTCAACCTAATAAAACTATGTTTATTGTCATTGTTTTAAGAACACAAGTTGACTTGGTAATACTCACATTTTGAGTAAAAAAAAATGGCTTTTAACATGTGCAATGTTCAATGAAATAGAAAAATAAATAATAAAAATTGTTGATTAATCCCACTGGTCACAATGGTGACCGTAATAATGTTTTTCTTATAAGGCTCTGCAAATGTTACTGAATGATGTAGCAATGTATTTCCAGATAAATTGAAATAATAAACAAATAAAGGGTCTCATTTAAATATGTGGTAGTAAAAAGAACCTGTGGGAGAATTTCAAGATAAGTGCGACAACAGTGCAAAATATTTCACTATAATATTTCAGAGCAAAAAAAATTTTTTTTTTTTTTTTACTGCTGCCCCCTGTGCCTATGCAAATGCCCCCGCGTGCCTATGCAGGCACGCGTGCCTAGGGTTGCCGACCCCTGTTCTAGCCCATTCCACACAGTTTGTGAGGATTGGTTCATTCCCCGCCACACGCTTCTTAAGGTACTGTGATGATTGGTCCATTCCCCGCCACACGCTTCAGGAGCGATTATCAATTCCATCATGCACCTGTCGTAGTTTGTGATTAGCGCTCCAGAGGCTTCATATACTGGGACCTTCTTTCAATCGATGTCGGGTCGTTTTGAATACTACTGCTTCTGCCTGCTTTCCCCCCCGTTGTTGTGCCTCGTCTACTTTCCCTCCAGGACATCTTTGGATTGCCGCTGGTGATTATCTTGATCCTCTGTTTGGAGCTGCGCCTCGTTACCCGCTTTACGTGTTTGCGCTTTGGTGAGTTTTGGAACCAAACCCTTTTTGGATTATCTGTTTTGTGTGTTTTGATAACACTGAAGAGTATCGTTTTTGTTTGCACTGGACTCAGCTAAGATTGTGTGTTTTGGATAACACTGAAGAGTATCGTTTTTGTTTGCACTGGACTCAGCTAAATTGTGTGTTTTGGATAACACTGAAGAGTATCGTTTTTGTTTGCACTGGACTCCGCTAAATTGTGTGTTTAGGATAAACACTGAAGAAGTACCGTTTTGTTTTGTTCTGGACTCAGCTAAGGGAGAACTGAACTGCACTGCCTCTGTGTACTGTTGGACTGTTGTTGATCTCTCTCTCTCTCTCTCCGTTTCCACTCCGAGTTGGAGCTGGGAGTATCTGCAGAGCCGCAACGGCGTCAACGCCGATTCCCCACCTCTAACACAGAGAGGATCTGCAGAGCCGCAGATAACTCTGCCGAAGGCAGTCTCCTTTTTTGTTGTTCAGAACTGTTACTTGACTCTTTTTGATTCTGTAAATAAATACGCCCTAGTGTTTGGCTAACTCTGAACTACCTGTCTGTGCCGTGCTGTTGAGGTCGGTTCCAAACCCTAACACAGTTACTCTGTTGTGAAGGATCAGATTAAACCGAATATATATATTTATTTATGGATATATATTTAATAGTATTTGTATATCGTTTGATATCCCTTGTATATTCTTTGTACATATACACTGAATATCCCTTTAGTCTACTACAGCCCATAATAGTTCATTCTCTCATTGGACAAGAACCTGGCGCCAGCAGACAGGCCCCTTGAGTCAAGTTCAATAGTGCCGACGAACATGTCCCAACTAGCCCCGGTTCCGCGTAGGAATACGGCTACCGAAATACGAATGGTACTATTTGTTCACCGTGCATATAAATATGGCGCAAGTAAAGTAGAACTTTCTTTTAGTCCATTAGTCCTTTACCCTCCAACCTAGTAACAGACGTGAAGCCTCACCCACGACCCACGTGTGGTGCAGTATGGCCTATTTGGCCCCAGAATAGGCATTGAGACCTCGTGTAAATTCATAGCTGAATTGTCATAGTTTGGCACTGTACCGTCGAGTGGGACGTATTTCTATTAAGTTAATAATAGTCTATTATGTATGGTGCATCGTTCGGTTAGAGTTCTAAAGTGAGCAGCACCCCCATCGTTTCCTCGCGTTATCTAGAGTCTTAACCAGGCTGGGCAGACCACGCGTGGTGCTTTCATCCGAGGAGTTCTGGGCGAGGACGAGTGGACCTGCCCATTGGATTACCTACCCGGACGACTGCTGAGCCTATACGGCATGGAATATCTATTTGCTTTGGGTGCTTTGATTTGTGGAGCGGATAACAGCCAACGCCGGTGAGTGTTGGAATTACCCCCGAGAGGAGCCCCGGTGAGACGGCGCTCAACCCAGACCGAGGCCGCCTCGCTTCTCCTTCGTTGTGGACCTACAGCCTACAGCTACCGTCTACAAGAGGGCCCAAGTGTATTCATCTGTGGATCAAGATCCTGCGGGCACTGTGTTCTGTACCTGAATTCTCCCCAGGAATCGTTGGCCAGATGGGATGCAGCTGACGGCTCTCCAAACCCCCCCCCCCCCCTTACTGACTTACAACCAGCAGGACCCCTTTAGTATCCCGCTATAATCCTTAAGTACCATCGCTATAGTTCCCTAAAGAACCAGGTTGTATACTTGCTTCCTGCGTAACCAGAGATTGGACATTCAGTGTTGATTTGCCTATGAATACTCATTTGCCTTACAAGTGCATTCAAATCATAAATGTAATTAAGTGAATGTTGTATATACCTTTTGCTATATTAAACCTTCGACTGTTATATTTGTGTGGACCTGATTTCATATGTGGGAAAGTGTTCATCATACTTAGATATCGTGTACTGTATGGCCAGAAGTTAAAGTACATCAAGCGGTAGTGGTTTAATGATACCATACTTATCAATACAGTCAGGGAATTGTACCCCTCAGTTACAATTGGTCCTTCGAGCCGGAGGGTAACTAGTGTAATATTAATATAGTGTTATTAATATTGAAATGGCCTATGATGAACACTCCACGAAACGGTCCTCCTAACGTAGAACGCCCGCGGCGCAGACGACAGACACCTCAGTACTTAGAGGATTACGCTGTCAGTCAACTACCTAGCCTTCTACAGACGGTAAACGCGGTAAAAGTAGAAAGTAAAATTATGTCTGACCTTAACGACCAGGTTACCCCGACCACAGAGGCCCTAGTGGGTTCTAATGTAACTGACCAAGCTCACGGTGGGGACCAGGAGGGAACAGACATGCCTTTACCCCCCGCCAATACCGAAGAATTAGTCTCCGACCAGCTCCGGGAGGAAGACAACCCTCCAGAGGTGGAACCCTGCACGGAACAAGATGAGGAGAGCGCCGAGGAGATAGAGCTCCAGGACTCCCCAACGAGGACAGCCAGGAGCGGCTCACCTCTACAAGCGTCTTCCCCCAGCGAGGCGGAGAGGATGCTGTCACAGGCGTTCCTCGTCAGCCTGACAGCCTCTACCGAACGCGATCGACTCCAGGGTGAACGCGATCGACTTCAGGGTGAACGCGATCGACTCCAAACACAGCAACGGAGCGAAGAAGAGCACATACGCCTGGAGATGAGACGCCTTCAGACGGAAGAGAATATGGCAAGAGACCGGTCCGACACCCAGCGCGCCGCTGACGGTGCCCAAAGAGAAGCAGAGCGCGACATCGCTCTCATCCAGCGCGAAGCCGAGCGCGACAGACTACAGGGCGAGCGCGACAGACTACAAGCGCAGCTAATGGAGCAGCTGATCACCAAGGCAACACCCTCTCCCTCCGCCAGGGGTTCAAGGGCCTCGTCGAGACAACAGTCAAGGGCAGCATCCCCTAACCGACCAAGCGACCCTGAACTTGACCACCAGAGAGAGCCTATACCCCCCGCAGACCCCCTTCCCCGACCGGTCCAAGCGAGACCCAGCTACAAGGAAGGAGCAGCATACACTGCGGAGAGGCTAAATAAACGACTACAGGATCTAGAGGACCTGACAGAAGAAGAAGAGGGAGAGGAGGAGAACCAAGCCCGACGACAGCACAGTACTCCACCGGACCAGGAGGTCCAGTACAGCCCAGGCTATACCCCCGCGGCGCTGCGCTACAGACCCCCGACTCTATTCACGGGTGAGCATGACGCACGACCAGCCCCGAGGAACAGCACCTGGACCAGCGGGCCATGGTACCCTGCCGGTACCAGCCCACAGAGAGGCGCAAGAGGAGACTCGCCTAGGAGGCCTCTCTCCCAACGCTCACCGATGTGCCAGCCATCCACGGCGTCATACATTGGCACACCGACGTTTCCAGACTTCACCCATGAGAATCGAGCACAGTACACGGAGCTCCGGATGTGCTTAGAGACAATGATGGTGGATGTCGTTGACGAACGCCACAAGTATGCAATATTACTGAAGCACCTGAAAGTACCCCGAGCGCACAATATAGCGCTAGCCTATGCCACCTCTACGACCCCATACACCGCGGCTCTAGCAGCGCTGGACCAGAGATATGGACGTATATGGGATTACGTAATCCAAGAGATAAGGCATATTGACCGCCTACCCCCAGCAACAGACAATCGCTCACTAGACGACCTGTCTATAAAAGTGCAGTCCCTGGTAGGGATGCTGGGAGCACAATGAGAAAAGGGTATGCACGAGCTATACGCCAACTCTAACGTCGAGAGGATTTTAGAGAAGCTGCCGCCCGCCAGACAAGAGCGCTTTAGGCGGCAAAGAGACCACCGTGATCCTAACGGTCCCGAACCATCCCTCCTCGATTTAGCCGACTTCCTGACGAGAGAAGTCAGCAGCCTACGCTTGGATACATTCGTGCGGAGCACACCAAGCTCCAGAGAGGGACCTAGGAGAGTAAACGATGGAAGAAGATCAGTGACTGTCATGCACCAATCAGAATCAGTACCGAGCAGTAAGAACCACAGTACCCCCTCGAGAAAAGAGAAGTGGAAGATGGTGTGCCCGTACTGCGGGAAGGAACACTGGCTGTCACAATGTGACCTGTTCAAGAAGATGAATGCAGAAGAAGTGAGTCAATGGATAAAGTCCAACAGGCGCTGTTACCGATGTGCGCGCAGTCACATGGCAGCCGAGTGCCGCCTAAAGAAGAGGTGCAGTCGGTGTGACGGAGCCCACCTAGATGTCCTACACGACAGTAACAGAAGAAAGCCTGCACCTGCACCATCGAGCAGCACAAAGGCAAGTGTCATGTACATTGACCCCGCCAGCAGCAGCGGCGCCCAGGTGCTCTTAAAGGTAGTCCGTGTAACATTGAGCCACCAAGATAAAGTCATGGACACTTACGCCGTCCTTGATGACGGGTCAGAGAAGACCCTTCTCCTCGCATCCGCTGCGGCCCAGCTGGGACTGTGGGGGAGCGAGAACCAGATGACGATTCGGACAATAAGAAGAGATTTAAAGACGATAAAAGGCGAGAATGTCTCCTTCACTATCGCAGCAAGCGGGCAGCCAGAGAGACGGTATAGGATTACAAATGCTTTCACCAGCCAAGAAATAGGACTATCACAGTACACCTACCCCATCGCCAAACTGATGGATAAATATGTGCACCTGCGTCAACTACCTATCCCGCTCATAGACGGCGCCACCCCGACCCTGCTGATAGGCTCCGACCATGCAGACCTCATAGTCCCGATAGACCGGGTCCATACAGGACCCAGAGGCTGTCCTGCAGCAGTCGAGACCCGCCTAGGATGGACATTACAAGGCCCCCTCGCTAAATCTCTCAACCGAACAGCAGCCACTAGCTGCCTCCACTCCAGAGTGACAGAAGAAGACACCACTCTCCTGCAGCATGTCGAGAGGCTATGGACACTAGAGACAATGCCCTTTAAGAACGAAAAGAAAGACATTCGTTCTAAAGAAGACATTTACGCCATAAACCTCCTCGAGCAAGGGACAAAGAGAGTCACAGTCAGCGGAGTGACGAGATACGCAACTCCACTCCTGAGGCGAGAGGGAATGCCCACCTTTCACGCCACGAAAGAAGCTACGGAGCGGTATCTATTGAACACAGAGCGGCGCCTAGCCAAAGACCCCGCTCAAGAGAGTGTGTACCGCGCTGAGATTGAGAAGCTAATCACAGCGAGACACGTAATGAAGATTGACATTAAAGAGGCCGATCAGACGACCGAATCATGGTACGTGCCGCACCACAAGGTCCACAACAACGGCAAGGATCGCATTGTGTTTAACTGCAGCTACCAGATCGGATCCCAGAATCTGAATAAAGAGCTCTTGCCCGGCCCCACACTCGGCCCCTCTCTACTAGGCGTGCTACTACGCTTCCGCCAGGACAAGGTGGCTATCAGCGGGGATATCAAAGGGATGTTCCTGCAGGTGAGACTAGTGGAGGAGGATAAGCCCCTACTGCGGTTCCTATGGAGAGAGAGGATCGGAGATGAGCACCCAGCCATCTACTAATGGGAAGTCCTCCCCTTCGGAACCACATGCAGCCCGTGCTGTGCTACATTTGCACTGCAGAAACACGTCGCAGAGGACCCAGCAGCAGATGAAGAGGTCCGACACAGTGTGAAGAACAGTTTCTACGTGGACAACTGTTTACAAAGCGTTTCGACCCAAGAAGAAGCCGAGGCTCTCCTACTCAAGCTACGCGCCTCCCTGATCAAAGGCGGCTTTGATCTCAGGCAGTGGGCCAGCAGCGACCCGCAAGTATTGTGCAGCCTCTCCCCCGCGGACAAGGCAGCCAGTAGCGAGACCTGGATGGCGACCATCCCAGGAGAAGCCCAAGAAATGACACTAGGACTAGTCTGGCGCTTCAAAACAGACTCGCTCCACTATAGACACAAACCCCTGACCACGGAGCAGGGAAGGTCGACGGCGATACCGACCACCAGACGGAGTGTGTACAGAACACTCGCCAGACAATATGACCCGTTGGAATGTATTCTACCTTACATCACCAGGGCAAAGATGATTGTACGAGCACTATGGGACAAGGACCAGGGCTGGGACGACCCAATACCCGCACACCTTGCCTCCACATGGAGAGAGTGGGAGACGGAACTCCGCTCACTCCCAGGCGTCAACATACGCCGCAGCTACTTCCCACCCACAGTGAGGCCAGAGACATGCAAGATGGATCTACACGTCTTCAGCGACGCCTCCGAAGTAGCCTATGGATCTGTGGCCTACTTGCGTGCCCAAGAGAAGGGAGGAGAGATACACACCGCTTTCATCCTGGCTCGCTCAAGAATAGCCCCACGAAAGCAACAATCTATCCCGCGTCTAGAGCTCTGCGCAGCCCTAGCAGGAGCGCATCTAGCCACGTTAATCCAACGTGAACTCACCATCCCGGTGCAAAGAACAATCTTGTGGTCAGACTCTACGACAGTACTCACATGGATCAAGTCTGATTCATGCAGATACAAGGTCTTCGTGGGAGTCAGAGTCACAGAGATTCAAGAGTTAACAGAAGCAGCAAGCTGGCGGTATGTGGACACCAAACACAACCCAGCTGACGTCATCACCCGGGGAATGTCCCTAGATGACCTCACCCGTCACAACATCTACAGTGACGGACCAGAGTTCCTCAAGCTCCCGGAAGAAGAGTGGCCTATGCCCACCCCACGGGAGGCGAGTAAAGAGGAGGCTGAAAACAAGAAACCTATGTTCTGTGGATTGAGCACAGTCGCCTCCACAGACCCCAACATAGATGATTGCCTCACCCTACAGAGTGCGCAGCTAAAGACATTCCTGTGGCACCACCCAGAGATTCAGCCCACCACTGACATTTCAGCAGCTGACTACGAAGAAGCAGAACTTCTTCTACTACAACGAGCCCAGAGAGACTCGTTCCCCGATGAGCTAGACTGTCTACAGGGAGGAAAGCCCGTCCCATCAGACAGCAGACTGCTCCACCTGGCACCCGAGAGTGACGCCCATAATCTCATCAGAGTGGGTGGTCGTCTGCGGAGAGCCCCCGAACTACCGGATGACGTTAAGTACCCGATAGTCTTGAACAGCCGACACAAGGTCACAGAGCTGATCATAAAGAAATACGACGAGGATGTGCACCACGCAGGAGCAGAGAGAGTCTTCGCGGAGATCAGACGTCGCTATTGGATACTTCAAGGGAGAGAAGCAGTGCGACGCTTCCAGCGAACCTGTCTAGACTGCCGAAAGTGGCGCGCGCAGCCCAGCATACCCCGGATGGCTGACCTACCTCCCTGTCGCCTCCGACTCGGCGACAAGCCCTTTCACTCCACAGGCATGGACTGTTTTGGCCCGTTGTATATAAAGAAAGGAAGAGGAACCGAGAAGCGGTGGGGTATTGTATTCAAATGCATGACCACCAGAGCGATACATATCGAACTCCTTCCAACCATGAGCACAGACTCATTCCTTATGGCCTTCCGAAGATTCACATCGCGGAAAGGAAAACCGTCTACATTGTTGTCTGATCACGGGACAAACTTCAAAGGCGGAGAAAGAGAGCTGAGAGAGAGCTTCCAAGCTATGGGCCCAGAACTTAAGACCCACCTCGCTCCATCCCAGATTGACTTCCAGTTTAATCCCCCGAACGCACCCCACTTCGGTGGAACCTGGGAACGAGAAGTACGTTCTATAAAGACAGCCCTGTACGCCGTGCTTGGGGCCCAGACTGTGGCGGAAGAAGTCCTAATGACAGTCCTCACGGAGATCGAGGGAGTATTGAACTCCAAGCCCCTCGGTTACGTCTCAAGTGATGTAGCAGATGTCGACCCAGTCACCCCCAACACACTCTTGATGGGGCGGCTGGACCCCGCGCTACCCCAGACAATGTACAGGCCTGAAGAAGCGAACGGCCAAAGAATGTGGAGGTACAGTCAAGTACTGGCTGACAAGTTTTGGAATAGCTTCCTACTCCACTATCTACCGTCTCTACAGACCCGCCAGAAGTGGGTAAAAGAGAGAGACAATTTGACAGAAGGAACAGTCGTCATGATTATCGACCAGTCACTACCCAGAGCTATGTGGCCGGCTGGCCGCGTAAGCAAAGTGATCACCGGTGCCGATGGCAAGGTCCGAGCAGCTGAAGTGCTCGTCCAAGGGCGGACTTACACACGACCCGTGGCGAGGCTAATAGAACTGCCAAGACTCCCAGACACTATCGATGACGACCATGACCCCACGACTTTGTGAGTTGACTGACCCTTACAGCGGACCTTGAGTGGTAGACAGTGCGGTTAATCTGTCTCTGCTTAGCTAATTAGGTGGGACTAATTAGGGGGCGGCTGTTGTGAAGGATCAGATTAAACCGAATATATATATTTATTTATGGATATATATTTAATAGTATTTGTATATCGTTTGATATCCCTTGTATATTCTTTGTACATATACACTGAATATCCCTTTAGTCTACTACAGCCCATAATAGTTCATTCTCTCATTGGACAAGAACCTGGCGCCAGCAGACAGGCCCCTTGAGTCAAGTTCAATAGTGCCGACGAACATGTCCCAACTAGCCCCGGTTCCGCGTAGGAATACGGCTACCGAAATACGAATGGTACTATTTGTTCACCGTGCATATAAATATGGCGCAAGTAAAGTAGAACTTTCTTTTAGTCCATTAGTCCTTTACCCTCCAACCTAGTAACAGACGTGAAGCCTCACCCACGACCCACGTGTGGTGCAGTATGGCCTATTTGGCCCCAGAATAGGCATTGAGACCTCGTGTAAATTCATAGCTGAATTGTCATAGTTTGGCACTGTACCGTCGAGTGGGACGTATTTCTATTAAGTTAATAATAGTCTATTATGTATGGTGCATCGTTCGGTTAGAGTTCTAAAGTGAGCAGCACCCCCATCGTTTCCTCGCGTTATCTAGAGTCTTAACCAGGCTGGGCAGACCACGCGTGGTGCTTTCATCCGAGGAGTTCTGGGCGAGGACGAGTGGACCTGCCCATTGGATTACCTACCCGGACGACTGCTGAGCCTATACGGCATGGAATATCTATTTGCTTTGGGTGCTTTGATTTGTGGAGCGGATAACAGCCAACGCCGGTGAGTGTTGGAATTACCCCCGAGAGGAGCCCCGGTGAGACGGCGCTCAACCCAGACCGAGGCCGCCTCGCTTCTCCTTCGTTGTGGACCTACAGCCTACAGCTACCGTCTACAAGAGGGCCCAAGTGTATTCATCTGTGGATCAAGATCCTGCGGGCACTGTGTTCTGTACCTGAATTCTCCCCAGGAATCGTTGGCCAGATGGGATGCAGCTGACGGCTCTCCAAACCCCCCCCCCCTTACTGACTTACAACCAGCAGGACCCCTTTAGTATCCCGCTATAATCCTTAAGTACCATCGCTATAGTTCCCTAAAGAACCAGGTTGTATACTTGCTTCCTGCGTAACCAGAGATTGGACATTCAGTGTTGATTTGCCTACGAATACTCATTTGCCTTACAAGTGCATTCAAATCATAAATGTAATTAAGTGAATGTTGTATATACCTTTTGCTATATTAAACCTTCGACTGTTATATTTGTGTGGACCTGATTTCATATGTGGGAAAGTGTTCATCATACTTAGATATCGTGTACTGTATGGCCAGAAGTTAAAGTACATCAAGCGGTAGTGGTTTAATGATACCATACTTATCAATACAGTCAGGGAATTGTACCCCTCAGTTACATACTCCATAGGATGATATGCACCTGCTCCTGAGATTGGTGTGACCGTAACGTTTATCAAAGTTGCAGTTACCACTCAAATTATATTTGTTACCTGGGAGTATATATGTTACCTGGGAGTTCTTGAGTCTTTGCTCGATACATTATCTCTGCCAGTTTAAATTTGAATAAGTCCATTAGCTTTAAGGCATTTGACGAGCAAGTTATTTGTGTGATCCCGAAACCCCAGAAAGGAAGTCATTATATTTGCTTTACCATCCTGTTCTGTGTTAGCTCCGGTTAGCTCCGAGCGTCCAGTAGTTAGTAGTATATTATCAATACCAGCCATTGGATTACTGTTTTCTAAATTGGGGAGGCTTTTAATCGTCAAGGTAAGAGGATTTTAAGTCATGGTATCCATAAACTTCAATCGGTTCGGATCCTTTGAAGGAATGAGAATATCAACAAACCTGTAGGGAACGTCAGGCTCCGGCCCTGCCTCACTTCCAGTGATGAAGCTAAGCTATGCTAACGGAGCGACTGTTCCCAAAGCTAAATGCACGCACAGAGACAAAAAAGGTATGTATCTTCTTGTGTAACTCCAGGGAAGATGTTAAATAAGCTAATTTCCCAAAATGTTGGAGTTTTCCTTTAACACATTGACCGCCAATAATGTTGTCCGACGGATTTGCTGGTCATGCGAATTCTGCCACGCGTACGACGTTATTGAGATCATATTTAATTTTTTCGCCATGGTATTCATAATTCCGCCACCCAGGCTCTGCTGAGACAGTGGGACTCTGCACAACCGTGCAACGCTTCAATACCGCCGCCTGGTGGATGATCGGGCGAGTTACAACCGGAAATGGATCTCTGGTGATCTCGGTGCATCTGGGAAATCCGTCCGGCAGTCACATATTGTTGCGGGACTCTAGACACACATCCGTGTATATGGATCGCTGCTATAACTCAATAATCGATATGATTTGGGCGTTTATTGCGCCATACAAACCGGAAATGGATCTAGTCAATCGACGTCAAATAAGTGGGATATTTTTCCTCCAGTATCATCGGCGAACGGTATGAGGACAGTAACGTTACTTTCAGCTTGATTGTTTATTATTTTCAATGCAAACCGCTCTGATCAATATATCACCCATACTACATAAAGCATTTACTGACGATCACGGAATTATAAACACCCCCCCCCCCCTTTCATCCGCGCATGATGAGTCATAACATTTAGGATCGTATTCAGTTGGATTTTTTAATATAGCGTGTATCGCGAATAAATTGCAATCGATAATCTATATTATGCGTTTAGGCCTATAACAACGTTCTAGGAATTACTGCAGAAAACGATAACACTTATCCTACATCCTGAACGATAGATAATCGATGGTGAATGGGCCATAGTAATGTCAATTTAGCAATACAATTTAAAAAGTTATAGCCCTGCAAAGAAGGTGACCATCTCCATAGGCTTAGACTGGTGGCAGTGATCATACATTGATGGATAGAAGCGTGGCAGTCAATGTGTTAATAATTTAAATGTATTTATTTATTATAGTTAATTGATCCAAACTCAATTAGAATGTATGATATGCTAATAATATGGGGCGACAGTGGCTCGGGAGGTAGAGAAGTCGTCTGGTAATCCGGAGGTTCCTGGTTTGATTCCCGCTCAGCATGTTGAAGTGTCCTTGAGCAATACTGCACCTTATGTGATACTGTGAATACTGTATATTTTAGATAGTTAATATTGATTTGTTATATTGTTTACACTGCTTGTTTTTACTACCTGTACCTCCCCTCCCCCATGCTGCTATGATGCCTGAATTTCCCCAAAGGGATCAATAAAGGAATATCTTATCTTATTGTCACGGATGATGACTTACTACCAGTCTCTGTACAACAGACAACTCTGTACATACATCTGATTATTACTCAGTAGTCTAATCTAAAGATGTAACAAAACAAAACACAAAGTCGGTACAAAAACAAATCAGATTTATTGGAATGGAATTGTTTTTTTTTTCACATTGGTGGTAAATTAACCCTTTGTTCAATAGCTAAACACAAAGTCAAGTATCCTATCGGTCATTGAAATACAACATTGCACAAAACCCAGCTCTACGCCACAAATGATTGATCCCTTTTTGTAGATCACTCATCCATCCATCAAATATGCACAATGCAGCGAAAACTGCCCAGGCATAAGAAATTAACCCTTGCACTGCCGCACTACCACATGGTTAACCCTTTCACTGCGACAATACGGAAGGTTAACCCTTTCACTGCCACATGGCAGCAGGTTAACCCTTTCACTACCACACTACAGAAGGTTAACCCTTTACTATCACACTACAGACGGTTCCGTCTGTAGTGTAGTGTGATAGTAAAGGGTTAACCTTCTGTAGTGTGGTAGTGAAAGGGTTAAGGAGGTACCACACACATTCCGTTAATCTGGACAGAGTTCACAGAGTGACAAACGCCAGGACTAAAATAATGATAATACAAATCAGGACAGTGGTTTGCTAGTGGTCCAACTGAACGTAAAGTGAAAGTACTTTAGTAGCACTGAGCAAGAGACCTAAGGCTGATAACTCAGTCTGGCAGTTTGACATATAGGTCTGTCAGAAATTATTAATACAGACAGAGGGAGAGAGAGAGACAGAGAGAGAGACACAGAGAGAGGGAGAGACAGAAAGACAGAGAGAGAGGGAGAGACAGACAGATGTGTGTGGCATACATTTAGTACAACTGGCATCACATTGACTTCCATTGAGCTGAAGCAGCTCTATTTCTGGATCCATTCTTCTACGAGTTATTATTCACACATTTTCTTTGCCTCTAAACAAACAAATAAAAAAAATTCTAAAAGAGATTCCAGATTTGGACGACAGATCCCCCTTCTGTAAGAGTGAGAAACTATTCAACTTCCTGTTTTTGTTTAGAGTTTCTCAGCCACACACACTTGTGTTGTCATGGTTACCACACTGCCCAATTACACTAATCACCACCCAGTGGCAAGATGTCACTATAGTAGTATGTTTATATGTTGTGTAAGACCATGTAAGAGTTATTAGAAGTTATGCATAAATCGCTTGATTTAAGGAGGCATGGAAGACTAATTTGGGGTAAATGTTGCGTATATAAATCAGATGAAGAAAACAATAGGAGTCAGGCAGACGGTGACCTGAACACAGAGATTGAGATGTGAACTCCTGCTGACTGTGAAGTAGGCAAGAAAACAGGATAAAATGGCAAGAAAACCAGTGGGACTGTAGCCAAAGTGGTTTCAGAGAATCAAGGCTGACCATAGACCTGTTCGCTGTCCGCCAAAGCTAGATATGTAAAAGGTGAAAGACTCACACTCACAGCCGTGCTGATTTGGCTAAATGACATCCAGCCGTTTTCGTTTCTAACTACTTTTAATCAGGGGAGTGTCATGGTTTCTCCATAGAGCCCCGTTATACTTTTAGTCAGGGGAGTGTCATGGTTTCTCCATAGAGCCCCGTTATACTTTTAGTCAGGGGAGTGTCATGGTTTCTCCATAGAGCTCCATTATACTTTTAGTCAGGGGAGTGTCATGGTTTCTCCATAGAGCCCCGTTATACTTTTAGTCAGGGGAGTGTCATGGTTTCTCCATAGAGCCCCGTTATACTTTTAGTCAGGGGAGTGTCATGGTTTCTCCATAGAGCCCCGTTATACTTTTAGTCAGGGGAGTGTCATGGTTTCTCCATAGAGCCCCGTTATACTTTTAGTCAGGGGAGTGTCATGGTTTCTCCATAGAGCCCCGTTATACTTTTAGTCAGGGGAGTGTCATGGTTTCTCCATAGAGCCCCGTTATACTTTTAGTCAGGGGAGTGTCATGGTTTCTCCATAGAGCCCCGTTATACTTTTAGTCAGGGGAGTGTCATGGTTTCTCCATAGAGCCCCGTTATACTTTTAGTCAGGGGAGTGTCATGGTTTCTCCATAGAGCCCCGTTATACTTTTAGTCAGGGGAGTGTCATGGTTTCTCCATAGAGCTCCATTATACTTTTAGTCAGGGGAGTGTCATGGTTTCTCCATAGAGCCCCGTTATACTTTTAGTCAGGGGAGTGTCATGGTTTCTCCATAGAGCCCCGTTATACTTTTAGTCAGGGGAGTGTCATGGTTTCTCCATAGAGCCCCGTTATACTTTTAGTCAGGGGAGTATCATGGTTTCTCCATAGAGCCCCGTTATACTTTTAGTCAGGGGAGTGTCATGGTTTCTCCATAGAGCTCCATTATACTTTTAGTTGGTATTGCTGATTGGCTCGAACACGGTATGTTTGTAAACAGCGAACAGGTCTATAGGTTAAGGATTATCAAATGGAATACAGCAGGACTGCAGAATATAGATCAGTGGTGAAGACCCTTGGAGGACGGAGAAGAAGGAGAACATGGCTGTTTCAGACAAATGAACAGAAAGGTAGGCAAGCGATTGCAATTATCTGTGTAGTGTTGGTGATCAATAAGGACGATTGATGGGCCTATTGTGATGATGACGATGAGTATGCTAGCTATGGCATCTGCCGATGAAGTGGGAAGGCACCCCCCCCCCCCCCCCCCCCCCCCCCCCCCCAAATAGATATGATTGTATGTTAATGGTTGTTGTTGGTGTGTAAATATCACGGCGCATGACAGCATGAGCCTAGGGCTGGGCGGTAAAACAATAACGATAATTATCGCGATATACTTTAATAATCGATAATACAAATAATATCGATAATAATCTTTATTTAAAAAAATTATAATTTATTGTGACCTGCAACAGGGCAGCTTTAAAACCAGAGACAGTGGACAGACTTGTCTTTCTTGCCTGCAACTTAAAGTAATGGCTTTGCTTGTCCAAATGACAATAGGCCTACTGACAAAATTGAGATTTATTTTTCTCTTGTCCATTTATTTAGTTTGCTTTCTAATTTAAAATACAGTTTGAAACCGTCTGTACACAGTAGACTATGTGTGCTAGCAGAGCTAGTCTCCAGTCACGAGTCACATGTGCGGTGGTTTGTCCACCAAAAAAGCGCCAAAAGATAGAAAAGAAACTAGCAGATCCAGAGCTGTTCAACTCCCCTGGAGCCACAGCCACTTTTTTTGGTACTTTCGCTTTCAAACCAGCTGCAGCCTGAGAACTGGAGTGTGAGGGGCTGTAACACTAAAGATGGCGGCAACGACAAAGAATTGCTGCAAAATAAACATACATCTGTTGTTTAAATAATAAAAAAAAAAAAAAAAAAAAAAAAAAAAATTAATACTAATAAAAATATAGATAATTATCGATATCGAACGATATGAAAAATGTTATCGTGATATATCGTGATAAAATGTTTGGCCATATCGCCCAGCCCTGAGCCTCGTAGCCAGTGGGTGTTGGTGCTGCTGGGCGGTGGAGGTAGAGACTGTCCTGATCAGTCCCTGGGAGTCAGTCAGGGACACCTGCAGGTCCAGACTGCAGACCCTGCAACATAGTCTGTTCAGGTCCGACTGTAGATGTGTGAGGTTATGAATTGACCAGCGTGGATGGAGTCTTGAAGATCAGGTAGAACCAGGGGGCAGGTAGAATCATTTTCACTTAAGACTGACTCTGGGCATGAAGGTTTGTTTCTAACGTCTATAAGACAAGTGTCTCATGTTAGTATAAGAAGCAGGACACTATACAACAGGCCTCATTCATCAATATGTCTCTGTGTTAGGGATGCTCGATATTGGCTTTTTTACCGATACCGATATACCGATATTGTCCAACTCTTAATTTCCGATACCGATATCAACCGATACCGATATATGCAGGGTTTCCCCCCCAAAAAACTGAATAATTTCAGGTAATTAACATTACATATCTCTTGTTGTGGAATTAACACAACATTATGCAAACTTTTGACAATAAATAAAATCAGAATTTGTTCTTACTTGCTTGCCTGGCTAAATAAAGGTTCTAGAAATGTAAAAAAATATATATATATATTTTTTTTTTTGGGAAAACCGATACCGATATTTTCCGATATCACATTTTAATGCCGATATCGGCCGATAATATCGGTAGGCCGATAATATCGGACATCCCTACTCTGTGTAAAAGACAGATGGTTTATAAAATATTGTCCCGGCGGCTGGGTAGCGCAGTGGAGAATCGAATCCAGCTGTCGGCGGTACCTCCGGCTTGGTCAGTCGTCCCTACTAACACAATTGGCAGTGTTAGCGGGTGGGAAGCCGGCGGGGTGTGTGTCCTGGTCGTTGTAAACTGCGGTTCCACAACTGTTGAACCTCTGCACGCGTTACACTCCCCCAGTGAGAGTCCTCGCTGTCCGGTGAAAAGAAGCGGCTGGCTGACTCCACATGTATCGGAGGAGGCATGTGGTAGTTCTACACCCTCCCTAGGCCGACAGTGGGGAAATGCATGCAACGACCAGGAAGGGAATTGGCATAATGACTAAATTGGGATGAGAGCAAAACTACAGAAAAAAAGTGAGAACAAAAAAAAGAAATGTATAAAGAAATATATATATTGTCCCAAATATTGTCCCTAAAAACACCTGACCACCTCATTTTCATTTTCTATGATTTCCCCCATGTAGAATCCATCCAAATTTCAGAGCATCGTTTGGTGCTATGGTACATTTATAAGATACTATGGTACATTTATAAGATACTATGGTACATTTATAAGATACTATGGTACATTTATTTCCCACACTAGGATGAGAGAAATCTCTGGGCTGAGTCTTTACAGTTATACTGAGACTCACCGTCGCTGGTGAAATGCTGGACCTTCAATCTGGGCTCCAGATATTTAACCCTTTCACTGCCACACGACAGAAGGTTAACCCGATAGTAAAGGGTTAACCTTCTGTAATGTGGCAGTGAAAGGGTTAACCGGCTGTCGTGTGGCAGTGAAAGGGTTAAGTACAGTGTTCGACCACTCAATTACTCCAAATGCCCTGAAGCCGAGACTAATCTGGACCTTATTCCTATTAGGTAATGACACACGAAGACCACAGGATCTTAGGGATTTGGACAAAACTAGGCAGTGAGGGGAAGCAGAATGGCAGCGAGGCGAAGCAGAATGGCAGCGAGGGGAAGCCGAATGGCAGCGAGGGGAAGCAGAATGGCAGCGAGGGGAAGCAGAATGGCAGCGAGGGGGAGCCGAATGGCAGCGAGGGGAAGCAGAATGGCAGCGAGGGGGAGCAGAATGGCAGCGAGGGGGAGCAGAATGGCAGCGAGGGGAAGCAGAATGTGAGGTGAAATGAACACTAGAGCTTTTGGAAGGCCATGTTTAACCAACAACAACTATAGCTGGCTCTCAGTTGGCGAGAGGGGTCAGCCTTGCCTCGCCCTTTCTTCCACATGAGCGTTGGATGGATTCACACAGGGGTTTTCAAGGACTCCCACAGGGGTTTTCAAGGACTCCCACAGGGGTTTTCAAGGACTCACACACAGGGGTTTTCAAGGACTCCCACAGGGGTTTTCAAGGACTCACACACAGGGGTTTTCAAGGACTCCCACAGGGGTTTTCAAGGACTCACACAGGGGTTTTCAAGGACTCACACAGGGGTTTTCAAGGACGACTAAAATACGTTTCCCTTTCTGATCGTCTTAAAAAAAAGGAATATGCGATTCTCAATAATGCCCGGCAAAATATTTAGAATCATTATCTTCCGACAGTTCCAACAGTGTCTTTCCCTTTTACATACTGTATGGCTTCTGAACACTTGATTCGGTGAACGGTGGTCGTGTTTTGAAACGTCTTCACTTCCCTCTGCGCCGTCATGCCGACGGCGTCACTAAACTGCCTCGATGACAAACGGAAGTCATGAAGAAGTCTGGATTCGCACGGCAGAACACCCTCCACCCCGTCTAGACACCCTCCACCCCCTCTAGACACCCTCCACCCCCTCTAGACACCCTTCTAGACACCCTCCACCCCCTCTAGACACCCTCCACCCCCTCTAGACACCCTCCACCCCCTCTAGACACCCTCCACCCCGTCTAGACACCCTCCACCCCCTCTAGACACCCTCCACCCCCTCTAGACACCCTCCACCCCCTCTAGACACCCTCCACCCGTCTAGATACCCTCCACCCCCTCTAGACACCCTCCACCCGTCTAGACGCCCTCCACCCCCTCTAGACGCCCTCCACCCCCTCTAGACACCCTCCACCCCCTCTAGACACCCTCCACCCCCTCTAGACACCCTCCACCACGTCTAGACACCCTCCACCCCCTCTAGACACCCTCCACCCCGTCTAGACACCCTCCACCCCGTCTAGACACCCTCCACCCCGTCTAGACACCCTCCACCCCCTCTAGACACCCTCCACCACGTCTAGACACCCTCCACCCCGTCTAGACACCCTCCACCACGTCTAGACACCCTCCACCCCCTCTAGACACCCTCCACCACGTCTAGACACCCTCCACCCCGTCTAGACACCCTCCACCCCGTCCCAGAGGAGGTCCAGGGCCGCGGAGAGGGTGAGAGACAGGGTGAGAGGGGGTGAGACAGGGTGAGAGGGGGTGAGACAGGGCCTAAACCTCCCCTTCCTCAACCCAGAGGAGGTCCAGGGCTTCAGAGAGGGGGTGAGACAGGGTGAGACAGGGCCTACACCTCCCCCTCCTCCACCCAGAGGAGGTCCAGGGCCTCGGAGAGGGGGTGAGACAGGGTGAGAGGGGGCCTACACCTCCCCCTCCTCCACCCAGAGGAGGTCCAGGGCTTCAGAGAGGGGGTGAGACAGGGTGAGAGGGGGCCTACACCTCCCCCTCCTCCACCCAGAGGAGGTCCAGGGCTTCAGAGAGGGGGTGAGACAGGGTGAGAGGGGGTGAGACAGGGCCTACACCTCCCCCTCCTCCACCCAGAGGAGGTCCAGGGCCTCGGAGAGGGGGTGAGACAGGGTGAGAGGGGTGAGACGGGGCCTACACCTCCCCCTCCTCCACCCAGAGCAGGTCCAGGGCCTCAGCCTGCCTCTGCTCCCTCTGGTGGATGCGTCTCAGGCGCAGGATGTAGAGCAGGATGGCCAGCAGCACCACCAGGATGCACAGTGAGAACAGGTGGTGGTTGTAGAGGAAGGAGGAGCGCAGCCAGCTGGGGTGGTTCTGTCTGAAGGCCTCCTGCTGCAGGTCCCTGGAGGAGGAGACATGGAGATATATATATATGTATACAATGGCATGAAAATATCTTGATTCTGATTGGCTGAAACAGTCAAGTTAGACCAAATAACTTTATTTTTCTTTTTCTGAATGAGTCTGAATGAGTCCGCCATAGATAGACAAATGGAAGTATGAATATCTTTTGAACGAATCCTCCAACTGGAATATATTAGTTTGTTACACATATGTTGGATTATGTAATTGGTTTGTCATGACTCATTGTGAAACAAAAGAAAATCGCGAACTATAAAAAATAAAATAAAACGGCCGCTGATTATTATTAAAAAAAAAGAAATACTGTATATCTCCTGTATATCACATTACTGTATATCTGCTGTATATCACATTAATGTATATCTGCTATATATCACATTACTGTATATCTGCTATATATCACATTACTGTATATCTCCTGTATATCACATTACTGTATTTCTGCTATATATCACATTACTGTATATCTGCTGTATATCACATTACTGTATATCTCCCCATGGAACGCATTTAGAATGGGTAGGGCCAAAAATGACGTGACGTAAAACATTATAAAATAGGACATACAGTAGGTAAATAAAAAGGTATCTTGTTTTAGAGCATACATAGTGCACAAATTAAAAGTGCACAAATTAAATAGATGTTTATGACCATCATTAAGCCTATTGAGTTGGCAGACCTATTCATGGTCATTATTATACAACAGGTAGGTCTGACCACACATTGTGATTGGTCGATAGCGCTCTAAACCGTAAGTATATTCATGATACACTCACAGTTAAATCACCATGAATATACCACTGCGCTGGCTTTAGTTAAATCACCATGAATATACCACTGCGCTGGCTTTAGTTAAATCACCATGAATATACCACTGCGCTGGCTTTAGTTAAATCACCATGAATATACCACTGCGCTGGCTTTAGTTAAATCACCATGAATATACCACTGCGCTGGCTTTAGTTAAATCACCATGAATATACCACTGCGCTGGCTTTAGTTAAATCACCATGAATATACCACTGCGCTGGATTTAGTTAAATCACCATGAATATACCACTGTGCTGGCTTTAGTTAAATCACCATGAATATACCACTGTGCTGGCTTTAGTTAAATCACCGTGAATATACCACTGCGCTGGCTTTAGTTAAATCACCATGAATATACCACTGTGCTGGCTTTAGTTAAATCACCATGAATATACCACTGCGCTGGCTTTAGTTAAATCACCATGAATATACCACTGTGCTGGCTTTAGTTAAATCACCATGAATATACCACTGCGCTGGCTTTAGTTAAATCACCGTGAATATACCACTGCGCTGGCTTTAGTTAAATCACCATGAATATACCACTGCGCTGGCTTTAGTTAAATCACCATGAATATACCACTGCGCTGGCTTTAGTTAAATCACCATGAATATACCACTGCGCTGGCTTTAGTTAAATCACCATGAATATACCACTGTGCTGGCTTTAGTTAAATCACTGTGAATATACCACTGCGCTGGCTTTAGTTAAATCACCATGAATATACCACTGCGCTGGCTTTAGTTAAATCACCATGAATATACCACTGCGCTGGCTTTAGTTAAATCACCATGAATATACCACTGCGCTGGCTTTAGTTAAATCACCATGAATATACCACTGCGCTGGCTTTTGTTAAATCACCATGAATATACCACTGTGCTGGCTTTAGTTAAATCACCATGAATATACCACTGCGCTGGCTTTAGTTAAATCACCATGAATATACCACTGCGCTGGCTTTAGTTAAATCACCATGAATATACCACTGTGCTGGCTTTAGTTAAATCACCATGAATATACCACTGCGCTAGCTTTAGTTAAATCACCATGAATATACCACTGCGCTGGCTTTAGTTAAATCACCATGAATATACCACTGCGCTGGCTTTAGTTAAATCACCGTGAATATACCACTGCGCTGGCTTTAGTTAAATCACCATGAATATACCACTGCGCTGGCTTTAGTTAAATCACCATGAATATACCACTGCGCTGGCTTTAGTTAAATCACCATGAATATACCACTGCGCTGGCTTTAGTTAAATCACCATGAATATACCACTGCGCTGGCTTTTGTTAAATCACCATGAATATACCACTGTGCTGGCTTTAGTTAAATCACCATGAATATACCACTGTGCTGGCTTTAGTTAAATCACCATGAATATACCACTGCGCTGGCTTTAGTTAAATCACCATGAATATACCACTGCGCTGGCTTTAGTTAAATCACCATGAATATACCACTGCGCTGGCTTTAGTTAAATCACCATGAATATACCACTGCGCTGGCTTTAGTTAAATCACTGTGAATATACCACTGCGCTGGCTTTAGTTAAATCACCATGAATATACCACTGCGCTGGCTTTAGTTAAATCACTGTGAATATACCACTGCGCTGGCTTTAGTTAAATCACCATGAATATACCACTGTGCTGGCTTTAGTTAAATCACCATGAATATACCACTGCGCTGGCTTTAGTTAAATCACCATGAATATACCACTGCGCTGGCTTTAGTTAAATCACCATGAATATACCACTGCGCTGGCTTTAGTTAAATCACCATGAATATACCACTGCGCTGGCTTTAGTTAAATCACTGTGAATATACCACTGCGCTGGCTTTAGTTAAATCACCGTGAATATACCACTGCGCTGGCTTTAGTTAAATCACCATGAATATACCACTGCACTGGCTTTAGAATGTTGTAGAAAGTTTCAACTGCCATTCATCAAACGGAAACTGTCAACATGACCTACTCCGCGGACAACATTACGTTTGATTTAACATACCCGTTAACTATAAACGAGTGGATAGATATAGAGGGCGGGCCTACATCTAACAGTATTCAGAAAAAATGAAAATGAAATATATCGATATCTCTACAGAATCGCAATGTATCTATATTTCTTTCCTCGTGGCTCAGCCCTGTAGGTGGCGCTGGGGAGCTGACCTGAGAGGCAGGAAGCGGGTCTTGAAGAGGATGGCCCCCAGGGTCCACTGCACCTCCTTGTCGTAGACCAGCTGGGCGGTCTTCAGGCTGGGGTAGTCCCGGGGGAACCGGAAGCCGGTGTGCAGGACCTCGTACATCCAGGCCGACTTGAAGCACTGGTACCTGGGGGTCAGGGGTCAGGGTTAGATCAGGGTGGAGAGGTCAGAGCAGAGACACCTGGAGGTCAGGGTCAGAGCAGAGACACCTGGAGGTCAGGGTCAGAGCAGAGACACCTGGAGGTCAGGGTCAGAGCAGAGACACCTGGAGGTCAGGGTCAGAGCAGAGACACCTGGAGGTCAGGGTCAGAGCAGAGACACCTGGAGGTCAGGGTCAGAGCAGAGACACCTGGAGGTCAGGGTCAGAGCAGAGACACCTGGGGGTCAGGGTCAGAGCAGAGACACCTGGAGGTCAGGGTCAGAGCAGAGACACCTGGAGGTCAGGGTCAGAGCAGAGACACCTGGAGGTCAGGGTCAGAGCAGAGACACCTGGAGGTCAGGGTCAGAGCAGAGACACCTGGAGGTCAGGGTCAGAGCAGAGACACCTAGAGGTCAGGGTCAGAGCAGAGACACCTGGGGGTCAGGGTCAGAGCAGAGACACCTGGAGGTCAGGGTCAGAGCAGAGACACCTAGAGGTCAGGGTCAGAGCAGAGACACCTGGAGGTCAGGGATTTGGACAAAACTTGGAGTGACTTTAGTTTATGGAACGGCCCCGCTGGGTGACTTTAGTTTAGGGAACCCCCCCCCCCCCCCCCGGGTGACTTTAGTTTAGGGAACGTCCCCCCCGGGTGACTTTAGGGAACCCCCCCCCCCCCGGTGACTTTAGTTTAGGGAACGTCCCCCCCGGGTGACTTTAGGGAACCCCCCCCCCCCGGTGACTTTAGTTTAGGGAACGTCCCCCCCGGGTGACTTTAGGGAACCCCCCCCCCCCCCCCCCGGCGACTTTAGTTTAGGGAACGTCCCCCCCGGGTGACTTTAGGGAACCCCCCCCCCCCCCCCCCCCGGTGACTTTAGTTTAGGGAACGTCCCCCCCGGGTGACTTTAGGGAACGTCCCCCCCGGGTGACTTTAGGGAACGTCCCCCCCGGGTGACTTTAGGGCCCCCCCCCCCCCCGGGTGAACATGCAAGAGCTGAAGTGAACCTACTTGAGCCGGTTGACGTCGGCCTGCTGGGAGAACAGCTTGCTGTCCAGGCGCTGCTTCAGCGTCGACCACTTGGTGGCACAGAAGTCCTGGAGAACAAAGCAAGACAAGCCCGGGATTAACCGGATATCATAAACCAACGTATCAACCTTATCATATACTTAATATATATATACTTAATTAACTGGCAACGGCCCGGGACCCCTTGAGGACGCTACGCGCCACGTTGGCGACCTCTAGCAGAATTAAAACCCTATTTGCTGCCTGTCGATTGCCGTTTCAGGCGACAAAATCCGTCTCGAGTTACATGCCGATATGCGAGGCGTGCGCCAAAGTACACGGCAGAGTCAGATTACCACCCCTGACTCCCGAGGCTCTAGCTCCGTCAATCATTTGGCAATCTCAAATTATTGGACAGGGTTGTAGCTGTAGGATAATAATAGTATTCAAATAGGAATAGAGTCAAATGACTTGCTCACTCAGAGGGTCCAGATAATAAGGTTTATTAACCAGATCAAATCAAATCATTACAACAATAGAGAATATGGCTGGAGATCTTACTTAAACAGACCAGCTCCGTCAGTCAGGTAAAAAGATCTAGTTCCCCAGTTGGGGGAGCAGTTAAGTACCAGGTGAACAATGGGGGGAGTGGGGGAAGGGGAGGGGAGGAAGGGGGCGTAGTTCATACATATATTCCACAGTTGGGTCCTTTTCTCTTTTATAATGTGGCTGGGACAAGTATTCTCAGATGTATGACTGGAATAGGTAAGGTCAGCATAACATGAGATAATAAATGAGATAAAATAGTAAAATTATAAACTTGTTGTGACCTATTTTGGTCATAGGGTCAATAAATGAAAAGAAATATAAAATAGTAAACACATGAGATACACAATTTAAAGGAATGAATAAATGAGATAATTTGGTGAAATATAAAATAAACAATTAAAGGAATGAAAGTAAATATAAAATGAATTAATAAATGAGATAGAATATGGTGAAATATAAAATAAACAAAGTAAATATAAAATGAATGTAATATAAAATACACAATTAAAGATAAAATGAGTTATTATTTGAATGTCAGTATTTATACAGTGTGGGTTAAGATCTATGTGTATTTTTAGGGTTGTGAATATCGCCCCTTTTACTTTTTACTTGATGGCAACACCTTTTACTTTAGTATATACACTGTCATCTGGCTATGACCATCAGGTCAATGGTAAAATATAAAAGCATTTAAAGGTTGGCAAACAGATATAAACGTGAATGAAAGAAATGAAAAGAAATATAAAATGAATTAAAATAGTAAACAATGAGATAAAATGGTAAAATATACATCATTTAAAGGTTGGATAAAGAAATGAAAAGAAATATAAAATGAATTAGAATAGTAAACAATGAGATAAAACGGTAAAAACATGAATGGAATAGGACTTAATGCAAATATGACCATCAGCTCAGTGAATGACACAATTTACAGGAATGTTAAAGAGAAATATAAAATGAATTAAAATAGTAAACAATGAGATAAAACGGTAAAATATACATCATTTAAAGGTTGGATAAAGAAATGAAAAGAAATATAAAATGAATTAGAATAGTAAACAATGAGATAAAACGGTAAAAACATGAATGGAATAGGACTTAATGCAAATATGACCATCAGCTCAGTGAATGACATAATTTACAGGAATGTTAAAGAGAAATATAAAATTAATTAAAATAGTAAACAATGAGATAAAACGGTAAAATATACATCATTTAAAGGTTGGATAAAGAAATGAAAAGAAATATAAAATGAATTAGAATAGTAAACAATGAGATAAAACGGTAAAAACATGAATGGAATAGGACTTAATGCAAATATGACCATCAGCTCAGTGAATGACACAATTTACAGGAATGTTAAAGAGAAATATAAAATGAATTAAAATAGTAAACATTAGAGGTTCTGCATTGTGGATTCTAGTGCGTATCTGTGGAAGTATGGTGCAAGGGGGTTGGTGGGTTCGTTTTGCGTTTCTTCTCTCATGGTCGTTGGCGATCATCATGGTTATCGGGGGGGGTTGGCTTGTGCAGAGTACTTTTGTGATGTATCCAACTCCGAATTTTATAGTATGCACACACACTACTAGGATAACAAATATTATTATTGCATACATAATGTACCGAACTACCACTGCTCCTATTGTACCAAGTTTCTTGGTCATCCAATCGGACATGGTATACGTTGGCGGGATGTGTGCGGCTCTGGAGATGTTGTGCAGGTGTTCAATGATGCTTGGTATAGTCATGTTGTCGTTTGCAGGTATGTAGACACAGCATTCTTGACCGATTAGTTTACATGTTCCTCCAGTACTAGATAGCAGGAAGTCCAGTGCTGCTCTGTTCTGCAATGTCATCAATCTGATTGATGTCAGTTCGTTGCTGACGAGTGACAGTCCTTCAGCATCTGTGTTGGCTAAGTCTTCTATCAGTGTGGATAGGTCTGCGATTTGATCTAGGGCTGACATCACACCATAGGAGGGGATTAGTGCTCTGAAAAAGTCGCATGTCTTGCAGGCCCGGTCATGTGTGTGGAAGTGATTTGCGTGGCGTGTCTTTCTAGTCAGTGGGTGTTGTGGTAGGGTCGGTGTCACTCTCATGGCTGGCACTAAATATCCTAATGCACATGTGCCTTTCCATCCGGGTGGAAGGGACGGGTAAGCTTGTGCGCCACATATCCAGTAGGTCCCAGGCGGTGCTGGTGTTGTCGTTCGTTGGGTGGTGGGGGTTTCTTTGGTTGTGGGTTTCAGTGGTGTCTTTACAGGGTGGATGTTGTCCCAGGGTGGTGTTAATCTTTGTTGGCGGATGGGGTAGATATTGTTTCTGGTCCGGGGGGATATCGTTCTTCGTTTGCGGGTCGCCTGGGGCACTTCACAATGTTCCAACACCCCGACATTCTTTCCCCAACCCTTTTGAGATACACATTCTGTAAACTTCACTGGGGTAATAGAAACTGGTATTCCATTTGTATCATGACTTTGTCGAATCTTCATGTTTGATTTTGTGCAGCTTTCAGCTGTCCCTGTGGACTTGTTTAGAGAGGCTTTGTGGCATTCTGTTAGTGGGAGGCCCATTAACGGAAAACCATCTTCGGTAGAATGGGGTATTAAGCCGCATACATAGCAATTTGATTGGTTAGCAAAATGTGCGACTGCTTAGCTTAGCTTTAAATATAGGTTGTTGCGGTGACTGTTAACATATCTTTTGGTGCGTTCAACTGCTTTCCCCTTACCGCCCTTAAACCCATTGATCCATGATTGAGGTTCGTCCAGTGTCGCCCACACAATGCATCCCGCTATGCCACATGCGATGATTAAGCAGTTCCAGTTGGTGGTCATTTTTCCTATTGTTATTGGTCTCATGGTAGATTTGCCCTTTTGCAGTGGGATGCGTGGATCAAGGATGCTTTTCCGTCGCACTTTACTGCCGTGTCCGTTACTAGCAGCACCTGAAATGGACCAGACCATCTGGGGTTTAGTTTACTTTTTCTTTTGAACACCATTATATATACATAGTCACCTGGGTTCAATCCATGACATGGTGTTGTTGGTGGTTGTGGTTGTGCCTGCCTCACTAAGGGGTGGAGCCTCTTCATCTGGGCACACAAAGCTTTGTAATAGTTAATAGCAATTTCGTCTGCTAGCAATAACTGGACTTGTGATAACGGGGGAAGCATTGTGGTTGGTGTCGACATTGGACGTCCAAATAATATCTCGTGAGGTGACAATCCTGTTCCTCTGTTTGGCATTGATCTCATTTGCATTAATACTAAGGGGAGGGCGTCGGGCCATTTAAGGCCTGTCTCTGTACATGTCTTAGCTAGACGGTTCTTGATGGTTGAGTTTTGTCTTTCTACCGCACCTGCACTTTCAGGGTGGTAGGGTGTGTGCAGGTGTATTTTCATGCCTAATGCGGTAGATAAGTTGTTTATCAGTTGTGCCGTAAAGTGCGTACCTCTGTCTGAATTTATGGAGTGTGGACACCCGAATCTTGGAATTATTTCTCTGACTAATACCTTAGCTACTGCTTGAGCGTCGTTGCGTCTGCATGGGAAGACTTCGACCCATTTAGAGAACATATCTACTAAGACTAGCGCGTACTGGTATCCCATGTTTTTTTCTAATTGGATGAAATCCATTTGGATGTTAACAAATGGTCCCCAAGGTGGTGGGTGGGCGCCACGTCTAGTCTTTATAGCTTTACCTATATTGTGTTGATTGCATACAACACATCTTGAGCAGTATTGGTGAGCTAAACTGGTGATACCTGGCGCGTGCCACTGTGAAGTGATACTGCCCACCATTGCGAATTTTGACACGTGGCTAAGTCCATGTGCTAATCTTACTAACAGGGGGAGGAGTTGTTTTGGAGCTACAACTCTACCGTCAGCATGTTTCCACATGCCGTCTGGCATTTTGGAACAACCTGCTGACGTCCATACTGGCCACTCAGATGTCGCCTCTGCCTGTAATGAAACGACATGATCAAAAGTGGGAGTATTATCATTGGCGATTGTGATAGCCATTTGTTTTACCAACAGGGAGGGGACGGTCGCTGCCCTTTTGGCACAGTGATCCGCTCTGGCGTTTCCCTTTGCAACCAGAGAAGGAGAAGAAGAATGTGCAACACATTTTACAACAGCCAATAGCTTAGGAAGTAAACACGCCTCTAGTAGGTTAGTGACTAATACAGCATGTTTGATGGGAATGCCTGATGTCTTAATGAACCCTCTGTGTTTCCATATTAATCCCACATTGTGCACTACATTGAACGCATAACTTGAGTCGGTGAAAATTGTAGCAGACTTACCCCTGGCCAACACGCACGCTCTCGTCAAAGCGAAGATCTCCGCTGCCTGTGCTGAACAATTATTAGGTAGTTTTGCACTTTCAATCATCACATGGTCATCAACAACAGCGTATCCAGCATTCAAATCACATCCATTAGTGTGTCTTGACGCGCTACCGTCAACATAATATACTAGATCACTGTTAACTAGTGGTGTTTGTTGTAAGTCGGCTCTGGGTGAGGTGACAGCTGAGATTGTATCAATACAGTTATGTGACATTTCGTTATCCTCATATAGGGGAACAAAATTTGCTGGGTTTATTGGCGGTGCACGTTTTATGGTCAAGTTTGGGTTTGCCAATAGGATCGCTGTGTATGTAGTGTGTCTGGATGCTGATAAGTGTTGTGTAGCTGCGTTTTGTAAAATAATACACACAGAATGTGGGACGTAGACTGTTACTGGATGTTCTAGAGTAATGTTGGCGCTTCTCGATACGCAGAACGCGGCTGCAGCAACTGACCGTAGACACGGAGCATACCCCAAGGCTACACTATCAAGTCTTTGTGAATAGTATGCTATTGGTCTCATCTTGTCGCAATTTCTCTGGGCTAGGATCCCTGTCGCATAGCCTTCTCTTTCTGCGGCAAAAAGTGAGAATTCCATACTGTAGTCTGGCATGCCAAGGCCGGGCGCTGTGGTTAAAGCTTCTTTCATTGCTTGGAACGCAAGTTGTAGTGTCGGAGTCCATGCGATCTGTTTGGGTTGGTCAGATAACGTTAGTGCACGAAGAGGCTGGTCTAATGCGGCGTAGTTGAACACGTGTTGGCGACAAAAATTAGCTGCTCCCAAAAATGATAGCATTTCTGTCTTTGATTTTGGATTGGGGCAGTTTTGCAGAGCTTGTACTCGGGTGTGGGATATTACCCGTTTCGAACCGTCGAGTGTGTGTCCCAGGTATTTTACTCTGGTTTTGCAAAACTGTAGTTTTGGCAATGACGCTTTGTGTCCTTTGTTTGCAAGGGCAGTCAATAGTATGACAGAGTCTGTGTGGCATGCTGCTTCACTTGGGGATGACAACAATAGGTCATCTATGAACATTAACAGTGTACTTCCGCCGGGGAACTGTATATCTTTTAGGTCGTGGTGCAAAGCTTGACTATACAATGTTCCTGATTCTGTGTATCCTTGTGGTGCTCTCGTCCACGTCAGTTGTTTACCATTAAATTCGAAAGCGAAAAGATATTGTGAGTCGGCATGGATTGGGAAACTAAAATATGCACTGGATAAATCCACTACTGTGTAATGTGTTGTTGTTGTGGGGATTAATGCCATTACTGTAGATGAATCAGAAACCAATGGGGTGATGGGGATCACGCATTGATTTATGGCTCTCAAGTCTTGTATAAATCGCCAATCACGTTTGTTAGCCTTTATAATGGGACAAATTGGTGTGTTGCAAGGACTTTCGCAGTGTTTTAAAATGCCTTGTGATAGCAGTGATTCTATTACTGGTGTTATTCCATCGATGGCTTCCTGTTTCAGCGGATACTGCTCAAGTTTGGGAGGGGTACAATCTGGTTTCAGTGTGACTCTGTGGGGGACTGCAGATGTCATTAGCCCGACTTCAGTGGAGTGTGATGCCCACAGTTTATGGGGTACCTTAGACAATGAAGTTTCAGGAAGGAAAACAGCGTGTGGGGGCTCTGGTATGCATATCAATGGCCCTTCAATCATGAATGGGGGTGTGGCTATTATGTATCCATCTTTCAATCTAGTTAAATTCCACCCATTTTTCATCTTAACAGTGTGGGAGGTAGCTGTTCTTTTGTCTGTCTGTAGTCTCTTCATCATGGGGGACAAGTCCTGTTCTCCTTCCGCCGTGTCGAATGCGATTGCTATGTGTGGGGTATAATCAGAGTCATGAATTGCCACTCTTTGAACTTCTGATAAGATTACTGTGGCTGCAATGCCCTCATGGGAGATGTATATTTCTGAGAATGCTGGAAACAGTGTGGTCTTACCAATGGATGATTTTACCTTTTCTATATATACTTTTGGTACGTCTGTATCCCATTTGGACGCTGTTACGTGGTGTTCGGCCAGGAACTTCATCTGTAAACACCTCGCGTTCACTCCTGTGTCGGCTTCTGTTATTTCTTTCAATGCTGTGGAAACAAACTCATTGATAGGATCATTATTTAATTTCCATCTGTATTCTATCACATTTCCCACTCGTTGTGACATCATCTGTTGCATTTCAATTCTTTCTCCCTTCTCTGGTAGCTGTAAAAAGACTCCATCTTGTGAGCAGTAAATGTTAGCGTTCATTTTACAAAGCAAATCTCGTCCACAAAGGTTAACTGCTGCTTTAGATGTTAATAACAAAGAGTGTTCAGTTGAAAAATAATCGCTAGTTGATTCTATTTTAACTGGTATAGACAAAGGGATTGTCTGTGGGACACCGCTTATCCCGACTGTTAATACAGACTGTCCAGACAAGGGTAATGCCATTGTGCTCTCATCAATTGATGATTGTGTGGCTCCGGTGTCTATCATGAAAGTAACTTCTTTGTTATTTATCATTAAGTTAATTTTGGGTTCCTCTTCGGGATTTGCTGTTAATATTTGCATAACATTCTCCAGACAGATCTTTTTTTCCTGTTGGCACCTCTATGCGACATTCGTCGCCTCGTCTCCTTTGAACGGATCCGCCATAGTGTAATCTGCATATGGTGGGGCGCTAGGATGGGGTTTGTGGGGCCTGCGTGAGTCTCTTTGCATATATTCCCCTTTGTTCCCATTGTTTCTATTCTCCTTTGGACAATAGAACGCCACATGGCCCTTTTGTTGGCAAATATGACATGTTACATGGGGACACTCCTGTATTCGGTGTCCTGGTTGATTGCAGTGGTAACATGTTTGTACCCCGTTCCTCTGTGGAGGCCCGTTTCGCGTGTTCCCACCCCCACCCCTTTGGTTGTTTCCCTGGGGGTAATAATTTCTAGCTGGATAGCAGTGTATTGTTTCCTCTTTTACCACCTCTGGTCGAGATACAAAGACTCCGATGTCTTTGATGACACGTTTCTTGTCGTGATGCTGTCGTTCTATATTGATGGCTGCGTTCTTAACGTTTGTAATAGGAGAGCTCTCCCAATCTAACTGGACGGCTTTCAAATGTTTTCCAACGTGTGGTAGGAGGCCGTTAACGAAATAGGATACCTGGATTGCGAGTCCCTCGTCTGCCGTTAATCCGCTGTTCGCGGCCCAAGAATTTGAATTTACTGTAAAGCGCATCGACTGTTTCAGACTCGTTTTGAACGCAAGCTGTGATATTTGACATGCATGCATTTCGCCTTGCCAAACCTTGTACCGCGGCTGTTATCGCAGTAATACACTGTTCTCTAGTGTTGTTTTCACTCCAGGCATCACTGCTTGGAATAGCCATTTGCGTTGAGACGCTGTGATATTTATTTCCTAGACATCCCAACATTAGCTGTTTCATGTCCCTAGGGGTCGGGCTATAGCAATGGCATATTAAATCCAATTGTTCGATAAAACCCATTGGGTCTCTGTCGGGTTTGGGAAATTGTTCAACGAGTCCTTTTAATTCTGTCGGTGACCATGGTCGGTAAACTGTAGCGTTTACATTTTCGCCTAGTGGGACAATCCTCATAGGATATGTGCTGGTCGGTTTCTCGGATCTAGTGACCATTTGTGATGGTTCCGGAGGCGTTTTAACCTTTTCTATTTTATTCGCTGGTGGTGACGGCGGTTGCACTGTTGGTGAACTGTCCTGTGTTCTAGCAGGTCTATTGTTCCTTGATGGTCCTGCTTCTACATTTTCTCTTTCGTCTGGGTTCCTATCTAAAACCACATGTGCGTCTCTGTTAAACGTCACTCTTGTGGATATGTCATCGTCTGAATCGTCTTCTACCACGCTTGCGGTCAGGCTTTGATATAGGCCTTTAACATTTTTGATATTGGGCCTTGTGTTACTTTCTCTGTCTTTTCCGTTGTCAAGCGTTTTAGTTTGAGACTGCGTTATAATACTTTTTTCCGCCTCTTCTTTTAAACGTGTCATATTTCTCAAATCAATTTCACATTGCCACAAAACCAATGCATGTTCGATACGACTTTGTTTTCTCACGGTAAACGATCTGGCACGTTCACGGAAACTTTCGCGTACGCCTCTAAGTTTCCCGTTATGAAAACACCCTAGGACTGGCCAGTTGTTTTTTGTCCATTTTGACCACAATCCCAAATATTTTACAGCTATAGGTCCATATTTTGTTACCATGAAGTCGCACGGAGAGTTGCCGGTAACGTCATTTTTGCTTAGTGAACGCCCCATGATACCAGCTATATGCCCCGCGTTGCCCTCGATGTAACGTCCCTGATATGATCAGACTGGTAAACAGTGAGGAGGAAAGAGAGAGAGAGAAATAGACAGACAGAGATAGACAGACAAAAAAAATAGAACATATGCCCTATTTTTAGTTATAACTAAATAATTGTATATAAGGTGGAGACCAGACACTCAATCTTATATATTTGGTATCTTAATTATAACTTATTTTATATACTTGGTATCTTAATTATAGCTTATTAACTGTAGCAATCTATATTGTTCTAGAGAACCAATTTAGGTATTCATTCAAGTCAAAGTTAATTTTTCAGGTCTGATTCTAAGATATATGTATTTCAGTTGTATACTGCTATACCTAATTTAGATGTTGAATCCTTATACATATTATTCCAATTACTTTATGTATCGTTATCACTATGTAATTTATAGCGCCGTTATCATTACCTATCGTGAAACCGGAAGTGGAACCAAAACTACAATTCCCAACCGGAAATCACTACCGGAAATCACTTTCCTGGCTTCCTTGTATAACGTATAACGTATAACGTTAACTCAATGCTTTGCGATATCAGCCGGTTCGTTCTTAACTCAATAAACACCTCAGCGGGTTATAATACTGTGCACACACAAACAAGACTCAAACAGACAAACAAACGAAAATACATAAAAGTTAACGTGTGTATATACCTGGTCTGTATTGGATCGCTGTTGGTTTAATCGCCCAGCACCCTGCTGCGATAAGGCATTTATACCCTTGATATACACTATACACCGTTATTAAAGCATAACGACCGAATCCTGAACTTCGAAATTTAATAGCGATATATTAGATTATATATACCTTTTAATCATAGTCTCGGTCCCTTCAACCAGCGATTAATGTCCCGTTAAATGTACATTTACGTACTGTCGAGGCACCGCCGGTTTCCTTCCCGCTCTCTGTATCATTAATTGATTAATTCAATCCAAATATATCGTTTTCAGGAATGGAAGAGGTTGTGAGCTTATTTTAAGGTTGTATCTATGAATATATATCGTTACTCTGTTAAATCTAATTAGATTATAACAGCTTCTCGGTCCTAGCGTCCCGCCTCTTTGCCACAAGAATCATAGAATAGTTTCTAAGAGAGTCGCGTTTTCCAATGATATCACTCTAATAAGCTCACGTTAGGGCTGGGCGATATGGCCTAAATATGATATCACGATATTTTCTGACCTTTCGGCGATACACGATACGCATCACGATGTTTTTCTTTTTTTCCCCAAACAATTCATTATGAGGCTTACCAAGACAGTATTTGAGTTTGCAAGCTAACATTAAAGACAAAATAAAATACCCATGCATTTAGCATTTTTATATTATATATTAGATTTAGATTATTGGATTATTAGATTATATATTGCATATATTTAGCAATGAGATATTATATGATTTAGATATGAAATATTATGACTTGAAAATGGGGGACCCTGATGTAAACAAGACGAAAGTCTTTCTCTAGTCTGCATCCTCCAGTCCACTGTTGACTGTTGTTGTATTGAGCTGTACTGTATTATTTGTACCTATGCTGCAATCTGTTAATAACGTTTATATTCATTCAGTCGGCAAACAGAATCATTTTGATTGACAGTCGCGTCTGCCAATTACGTCACATCGCTTGCACCCGCCCTGCTGTTCTTAGCACCAATCGGCAAGCGCGACAGCGCGTATTCATTTTTTACTTCCGCCATTGGAGAGCTCAATGAAAACAACAATGGCAGCGGTAGCTCGCCGCGGCCGACGTTTAGCTTTTAGCTCTGCAGAATGACTAAACGACTGGAGGCATAATGATTTTACTGCAACGGATGTTATAATAAAAGCCTTTCCATACATCTGTCTGATTGAAAACGTTATTAACAGACCGCAGAATGGGCACAACGGAGTCAGCACGGGCTGAGATATGAACGGCTAATGCTTGCTATATCTAGGTCGACCTCGGTCGTTGCTATGTAAATACGCTGATGTTGTTGAAAGTGTAACTATATAACGTCAATGCCACAAAACGAATGCCTTTGTTATCATAAGTAGTAACTTTTGATGCAGTAGTGTGTGTGTGGGGCGGCGCTGTTCAAAAGTGTCAACGTGTGGACCAGATTGACGCAACACAAGCCTCTTGGGCAAAACATCACGATATCCACGATACGTTTAAAAAGTGTATCGTTAATGAACTGTACCCGATATTTATATAATATCGTCATATCGCCCAGCCCTAGCTCACGTATCTTCTTTTGTTGACAACCTTACTGTGTGCCTTAGCTTTTGGTCGGCTCCGACTCGACCAGGAATAGCACTTCAACCTATAGCAAATCCTACCAGAACCTCCTGATATAGGACCAGAGTACACGCGTTTCCCCCGTAACGAATCCCAATACAGCCCAGATATTCAACACACTTTATTCTATTGTCCAGCCATAGTCTCGAATATTAAAACACACAGTAAATGCTCACCTTGTGCAGAGAGAAGTGGGGATCACACCAATGTGTTCCAGATACCGGCCGGCCTAAACTAATCCTTTTCTCTCTACACCTGAGAACAGATCAGTCTGCACAAAATTCGAAATTCGCGACGCCAAATTGTAGGATAATAATAGTATTCAAATAGGAATAGAGTCAAATGACTTGCTCACTCAGAGGGTCCAGTTCTGTATCGTTAGGGCTCAGCTTGGCTTCGCCTTCTGCACTATCTCGCGTACGTGCACGCGTACTGAATAAACCACAAATGTACCTCTAATACCAGTATTAGTCTGACCACACCCCTCATCAGCTTACCTTCATAAGCAGGTGTGTGGTCACCTGCTCTCCTCCTTCTCGCTTTCACCACAAGGAAGAGGTGCCTCGGTAGATCCCCACACTTGACACCATGATGGAAGAAATTGGATTAGGAACAGCTTGGGAAACAAGGATACGTTGACATCATATCTTTATTTTCTCTCTCACTATTTTCGAGAAAATACGGCGATATTGTCTTCGTACTGGAGTGTCTAGAAGATGATGATCATTCTACAAACCCTCCACCGGTTTTCGTATTGGGAGCACGCCGCTGCATGCTTCTCAACTGCAGTTCCTTGCTGTGTTTGTTGGGGTGAAACCTGTCAAGCCACAGCTGAACTGTCGGACATGCCGCTGTTGTGAGGAGCGGTGCGTTCCAGGTTGGGTGAGTAGTGTTTGCTGGCGGGCTCCACTTGTCTGTTAGTGCTATGGGGGCTACTAGACGAAGTTTATGGAAACCGGCCCCAGGCTAGGGTCCTTTGTTTAGCCGTCTAGGCGACAGAAGGCCTTGGTCTGGCGACCATTATAGTTTTAACTAGTGGGCCGCGACCATTGACACTGGTGATCCCTGTGTGTTCTGGACGAGTGGATTCTCTCTGTCACCGTGTTAAGACCCCATCTTTCATATCCAAATGAGAGTATTCCTTCACGAGGGGATATGTGCATGTAATGTGCGATAGCGGCAGATTCATGTTCAAAGTCAGCTATACAGGCCAGTTGGTACTGTGCTGATTCCGCCGGACGTGTTATTATCACCGTTGTGAAGCGGTGTTGACGTCTTGTTTTTCCTTTTCTCTTAAAAAGTGAGGAGGGTTCAGAACGGCGGCCTGTCTGGGTGAGTGTTATGTCATTGTTTACATGTTCATAGCTTACGGTTAGCCGGTCGGTGGCCTGGCGCGGGGTGGCTTGGCTTCTCGCGCGCCGCCGGGAGCTCGCTCCTGATCGCGTGCGTCGTAGATCGGCGTCTCGCGAGCGGAAGCGATAGCACCCGAACGGCTGGAGCAGCCGTTAGCTTGATGCTATTCTGTTGAACGTGCTTTGATTTTTAACATGTTTTACACTTTTGACCACGACGTCATCCTTGACAGGGGATGTTCGTCAACCCTGCCCGAGCCTAGACGGGGATTGCGTCAACAAAGAGGACTGTAGCGACTGGTGGAGCGGCGACGCTGCCCGGATCGAACAACACGGGACGCTTGTGACTGCACTTCGCTGATCTGCGTTCCGGGCAGGTACGGGGTTGGCCAGACCCTCATAACACGTCTTCTGGTTTTACCTTGCTAAATGTATTGTGAATGACGGTGTTTTTTCCCAAAACGTGTGTTGTTGCAATGCATTTGAGATACGTTGCGGGTTGTGTGTGAGCTGTTTTTGTCACTGGCAGTAGCTTCTCCGTGCAGGTCGTGATGTATTGATCTGGTTGTTGTGTGAGAAACATCATGGTGTTTATGTGTACCGTGTACTCACTACTAAGGCAACTAACCTATGAAGCTATGCTTGGTGACGAGTGAGTAAAAGAATGTTCTTTCTCAGACTGTAATGACAATGAACAGTGAGTTCACACATTAACAGGTTTTCCTGTTTTAACTGGCCGTATTGAGGGTGAAATAGGAGGATTGTGTTTCCCCCCCCGGTTCCCTGGGGACTTTATCACCTCCTATCAGACATGTTGTGCATTAATTGTGTCTTTTGTGTGGTAGGGATACGATGTAACTCTCAGCTTGATTGCTGAGGTTGTGCTAAATCTGCTGGAGAAACTTATTTCCTAAAGGGAAATTGGTTTGGTTGCTGTCGTGTGCTTAGCAAGGCCTGTGGTCGATACTAATCAAGAATGATGTATTCTCTCATTGTGATGATGATGGGTTGTGTGTGTCATGTGACCTACAACTGGGTTGTACTGGCCACAGAAGCACATGTGTATGTTGGACCGGGGTTCTTAGAGCCCTCTCTATTCTGTGTTTTTCCTTAGTAAAAATCAGATAGCAGGTTAGCTCGTGCGCTGTGTGGAGCTGTGAAACGCTTCATAGAGCTGACTATGACTGTGTCATATTCTCTTTTTGTCGTTACGTCGTATCATGGGTGTGGGGTCGTAAAGGGGTGAACTGGTAACCTTTCCTCTCCCCATTGTTCTGTCGGTCAGGGGTACACCCCCTGTCCTTCAAGGTTCCCGTCACGTGGCGGTTCGGCACGTTACGGGGGGGGGGGGGGGGGGGGGGGGGGGAGGGAGTTCCTGGTCCCACGGCCTGGTATATTGGGCGTGTGCACCGCAGGAATTCCCCCGCCATAGAGTACGTCACCGTGCGCGTCTCTGTTGGTAGGACTTCCGTGTGCTGTTCAGGTCCATGTGATGGATCTGTTTTCAGGGGGGGTGGTCAGGGCTCCTCCTCACCAAGCGCCTACTCAGGCCTTCTGTGAGTTCGGACTCCTTCTTCCATGTGATCCATGTGAGGAAGCCTCCATCAGAGTACAGAGCCTTCCTCCTCAGATTGTCAAAGTGAGTGGACCCTCTAGAAGGGTCCTTTTCTATTGTATGTATATTCGATTCAATTCGTTTATTGAGTGTGTATGGGTTCGGTGCCTCTTCCCCGGAGGCCCTAAAACCAGTTTTTTACATGGCTCAAGGTGCAATATATTCTTTTCAATCTGTACAGCTCGCGTGGGAAGTCTCTCTGGGGATCCCCGTCTCTTTCCTATGGGAGGGTGGTGGGATGTAAAAATGTGTACATTTTTTACCCCGGCTGTGTAGACTGGGATACATACTGTTGATGCTTCCTTCTTTCTATTCCAGAAGTGTTGGAGTTAGGGAGTGTCACACCCCTCTTGTCGTTCCCCTGGGCGCCTTGGGGATTCAATGGCAGGTCTAAATAGCCTGTTCATTGATGGGGGTGTGTCCCGACGCACGTATAGTGCTAGCTCGCTGTAAACAGGCGATTGACTGGCACGCCTTAGTTGCTTGTGGTTGAAACAGCGTTTTTATAAAGCAACTGAGATGGGGGTTTTTCCTCTTCCGGCGACCACATCCCATGACCTGGGTGGGTTGTCGACGGATCCTCGTTCATGTCTGGGGGATGATGACGGGATGGATCTGAACATATGTAGTGGGGTCTCACGCCCTTGGGGTGGGCCACCAGGCGCGGTTCGTCCCGACGTCTGGGTGGCGCCTTCTTTTCATGTTAAGATCAACACGCATATCTGCCCTTTTCCTGGGGCATGTCGGCGTGGTTAGGGCACGGGACTGGTTCTGGTCACGCTGGTCCAGATCAGTTGAACCCGTTGTCCGCCGGGGATGCAGATCTGCTGTTCTGGTACCCTGAGGGACTTGGGCTTTTTTCAGGGGGAAAAATGCCAGGTCGGTCTGGGTGTCACAGGGTTAAGCGCTATGGAGACCCTGGTTGGGTATGTTTTTACTCAGCACTGTCGTCATGGCTTACAGCCATGCCATTCTGTACGCGCTCGATCTCGTCGGATCTCGGCCGCTACACAGGTTGGTCCTGGTTAGTACTTGGTTGGGAGACCGCCGGGGAATACCAGGTACGGTGTGCTTAGGGGCTGGTTCTCCATTGTTTTTCGCTCCTCTCTCACGCATGGCGAAGAGGGGCCTGTGGGGGTGGTTTTTTGACCTCCTCTGGTGACCCTGTGCTTCCCGTACCGCCAGGCCCGGTCCGAAGTGATGTTTGCGACCCGTAGGCCTGGGTTAACCCTTTTTGGAAACTGAAACACTTGTACTGCGGTATAGCCGGTGTATACCCGCAGGTGTGTTTTGGAGTTTTTTCTTGAGGGGTTATAGGAACAACCACCGCATTGGGTAACACCGAGGTGGTTGATTCCCTGGTGTGTTGGAGCAGTGTCAACTCCCGGGTTCACCGGTTGAGGGTGCCCCTGCACGTTCATGACGTCTGCCAATCGTGTCAGCCTTCTCTGCCTCGACCCCTCTGGGTGGGGGTTGTTAAATGGAGGCTTGGTCATGCAACACCGCCAGCTTACGCTCCTTCCGCCGGGGCGGCTGTGTTCAGCTGTCCCCTCTGGCGCCTGTCTCGTCCGCAGTCTCCAGGCTAGGGTTAACAGCCTGTTGCCTGGTTTTTCCCCGGTGCGCTGCCTGCTTCCGTTGGTTAACCTTTTTTGTGTGCTTACGGCCATGCTGACTGCCTATTCTGCAGGGTCAGTGTGCCAGGCGGTGTACTATTGGGGGGACGGGGCCCGCTCGGCTTACTGGCCTGGTTGGTTCCGCCTGGGAATACCAGGTGCAGTAACTGAGGGGCCTTTGTCCGAATACGCTGGCGATGTGGGGGGCGGGGCACTACGTGCCCACCTGGTGGGGTCTTGATGCTGGCATCATGGACTTCTCCGGGCCCCCATTCCAGGGAGTCCAGTCCTTTTGGTGGGTCTGGGTCTTCCTTCGTGCTCCGCTGCTACGGCCTTGCCACGGGGTTGGGTTTGCCCTTGACCCCGTGATTCTGGGGGCAGTAACGAGGTTGTTCCTCCGTTCGTTCCCGGGTGGCATGCGGGTTGTGCGTGTGTGTAGTCGTGGGTCAAGCCACGGTCTGCTCACCCTGTGCGTTAAGTTGCTTGAGAGCTCTTCGCACGGTCGGGTCCGTCGCCTTCCCGTGAAGCCTCTAATAGGGGGGATACCCTCCATTAGGGGGGGTCGGGGGGGCTCGGCCCTCCCTGTTCTGATGGTTTTGGGGGGCTGTCAGCGGGGTGTATTTGTCAGCCAAGTGGCTCCGCTTGGCCTCCCTTGTGCAGAAGGCGAAGCCAAGCTGAGCCCTAACGATACAGAACGTTAGGTTATGACTATAACCAAGTTCTGTTAGTTAGGGCGATGCTTGGCTTCGGACGGCCGCTGCAGCCCTTGACCTCACCTTGTGGTGAAAGCTTGGGAAGGAGGAGAGCAGGTGACCACACACCTGCTTATGAAGGTAAGCTGATGAGGGGTGTGGTCAGACTAATACTGGTATTAGAGGTACATTTGTGGTTTATTCAGTACGCGTGCACGTACGCGAGATAGTGCAGAAGGCGAAGCCAAGCATCGCCCTAACTAACAGAACTTGGTTATAGTCATAACCTAACGATAATAAGGTTTATTAACCAGATCAAATAGTTGGGGGAGCAGTTAAGTACCAGGTGAACAATGGGGGGAGTGGGGGAAGGGGAGGGGAGGAAGGGGGCGTAGTTCATACATATATTCCACATAGCCAATGAGTGTGGCTTATCCAATGATACCCCACGTGGGGATGTACGAATCAGGGATCTAGATGAAAACTCACGAGCGAAAGCAGGAAGAGAAAAAAACGCCAAATTAATTGAAGTCAATGAGGAAAAGGAAACCTGGAGAGCTTTATTTCATTTTAAAATCTTTTTTACAGTTTTCCAAAATCGCGTATAATCACTCATTTATGAACGGATTTTTATGAAATTCGGACATGTACTACATAAGACTTCAGGCTATGGACCCAGGGTGAATTCCAGCTCATACCAATTTTTTGGGATATACTATTTCTGGATATTGCAACTACTACAGAAAAACGTGAGTAACAAGTGTGTTATTTCATTAGCACTAAAAGTAATGTTATCTTTCAAAAGAGACCAGGCTTATGCATGTGCTATAAGTATAAAGCATAAAGTTAAGCTTTTCAAAAAAAGTATGCAGTCCTCAAGTTCAAGTAAAAAAATTGCCACCTTTTCTGGGCGCCAGTTAACTCATTCCCATTGGAATTCCCCGGCCTGTTTAGCCACGGCCAGCTTTTCATTACACACTTTCACTGTGCGTCACGTTGTTTGTAGAGCTAAATCTATATTTTATATTATAGCTATGGATACAACATCATGGTCCTTTGACAGTAAGAACCTTCCGTTCAAGATGCAAAAAAGAAATAAATTTCCATCCATACTTTCCCGTTTTATACCGTGGTGAATACGAGTGTTATTTTGGAATGATCTGGGCTAATTCCTGGGAGGCTATTTATAAGCCGCAAAGTGTATTATACCAAATCCATTGAAGTTGTGTGCTTACAGATGCTACAATTAAAAAATCAAATGCATATGATAGGTATTATGTTTCATCATGAATGCATGAAAGGGGGGGGGTCGTTTCTGATTAATTGATTGCCAATAACGGCATTCGTTATTACCACAACATACGCTGATCAGGGGAATGGCTATGAAAACAATGCACAATCGAGCTGAAATTTACATCAAATTGTTCTTACCTGTGGCCGGTGGGATTCCAAAAAGAATATTCTAATTATTTGATTGCCATCATCTGGTAGATCATATGTCCATTTGGCCCACACCATAACCCACCACAGCATAATGGTTCAGGGGCCCCGAAAACGATTCAATGCGATCAGGTGAAGCCCTAGGTTCAGGTTAGTAGAAAAGAGCGCCCGGTCTGGAACAGGGGTTACTGCATTCTCAATACAGCGCTACTAGCAGGATCTGGCTGGTACTGCACCTTCGGAGTCCCAATATGCATTTTACAGCCAACATACAGCTCCCTGACATTGAATAGGTTATTAAAATCGAATAAAAGGGGAAACTATCTAAAAACGTATATATATATACGTTTATATATACGTTTTTGGCCGTTAACCGCTGGCTCCCAATAACGTATATATACGTGGTTGGCCGCGAAAGTGTTAAGAGGTTAAAACTGCTCTATGTAGTGTCAGGGTGGTGAACGTATCAACCACTATAGTGACATAGTGAACTGACACCACATGACATAGTGAAGTGACACCACATGACATAGTGAAGTGACACCACATGACATAGTGAACTGACACCACATGACATAGTGATCTGACACCACATGACATAGTGAACTGACACCACATGACACAGTGAACTGACACCACATGACATAGTGAAGTGACACCACATGACACAGTGAACTGACACCACATGACACAGTGAACTGACACCACATGACACAGTGAACTGACACCACATGACATAGTGAACTGACACCACATGACATAGTGAAGTGACACAACATGACACAGTGATCTGACACCACATGACAGTGAACTGACACCACATGACAGTGAACTGACACCACATGACAGTGAACATGACATAGTGAGGTTGTTACCGTGGCGGCTCGAGAGTACTTGCTGCTGTTGTATTGGCCTCCGATCCTCAACACGTCCTCCATGCAGTAGAAGAACTCAGAGAAACCGTAGAACTCGCTGTTGCTGAAGTCGATAGGAGCCTGAGATGAAAGACAACATCGCTGAAACATGTCGAAGACGATGGGCCTGGAGACTGAATTAACTTTGCCGTTTCACCAAGGATCGATTTATTTTCATCCTAACAGGAGGTGGGGATCATTTATCTATTTAATAACAGAAAAATAAAGAATCAAACGTTTTTCATTGACCTCATAACTCAATGGACGCCACAGCGAAATGCGTGATGTGTTGTTAAAAGGCAGACGCTCTAAAATATAGGAATACGTGGCGGTGTTTGCAGGGCTATAACTATATTCTATATTATAGCTATGGATACAATACTATGGCCCATTTGACATTGACTATCTATCGTTCAATATGTGTTAAAGAAAGAATTTTTTCATCGATACTTTCTTGTTTTATACCGTGGTGAATATGACTATAGTTTTAGAATAATCCTGTCTAATCCCAGAAAATGACGCTATGCAGCAATACGTGCAATTCACTAAAAACATTGCAGTTTCTCGCCTGTACACGCTACTATTTCGAAATCACATCTATATTATCGGTATTATGTTTTTTGATGCTTTGATCATCACCAACGATGTGGAGTAACGTTACACACATATATTGTGATCGAAGTGAATTCATGCTTGGATCAACGCAGGATTGATATCATATAGCCCTTACCTTCACTAGGATGTACCCCAAAAAGAATATTCCAATGATCTGATCGCAAGTCTCAGTATTGGTGTCGATCGTGTCGCCAACATAATCCGCCACACATCATGCACCGGGAGCAATTCACGCTTCTCAATCCGACTGTTATAACCGCCCCCCTTGCCCGACCAATAGAAATCCGACCGGAGACTTTTGATCGACGCACAGGCCAAGATATAATGTTTCAAAGGGTGCTCGATACTGCCACCTGGGTGAATGTGGCCGGTATTGTACTTTGGCATTCTCAGGATGATTCCCCATGTTAACCCCGATGTCCGTGTGCCTGTAATTAATGGAAATATCGAATAAAAGAAATAACGATGAAAACCCGACTATACTCAGGTCTGGCGCTGAACGGTCGGCGAGATAACCCGACTATCATCGGGTCCGGCGCTGATTGAGTTAAGCCCGGAGCCCTATTTTCTGAAAATCCGCCTAAAATACACACCTAAATAAATGGAATATTGCTCCACTTCTACAAGTCCCATTTGCATGTTCTTGGTATCTAGGGACATCTATGGACCTCAGTGAATGTATTCCCAGTGTCAGAAATATTGTGTCTATTACTAGGCTTGCTTAAATTGGGATGAAACAAAAAGGAGAATATGAATTATGATTTTTCTTTGCGTCTTTGACAGTGAATAACACCATGCTACAAATGACCAGACATGAATAAATAAAGGGAAGATGATTAAACAGAAGGTTTTGTAGATACAGTACTGAATTCTCCCATCCGGACCAATGCAATTTGAAATATTATTATAGAATATAGAATAGCAGGCTTATAAATTACCTTATTATAGCCAATTCGCACATTTATGGATTGTGCAAAAATCTTATCTTTCAAATGCCCGAGTTCAATTTGGATTTAGTATCACCAGGCGTACATAAGAACAGATAATGAAATCTACTGTATGTACAGTAATTTTCTTATTCCTGCCAGAGTGCCACCATTTTGAAATTGATTTAAAATTTGATTGTTGCTAAATCCTCAAAATAGGGGAGACAAACTAACTGGGCTCCAATATATGCCAATAACATTCAGTTTTGTGGTATATTATCCAGAGTAATAAGAGATATTAAAAAAATTCATACAGAACCCATTTGCTTTTTTTGACCTTGTTGGTGACCTTGTTGGAGGTAACAAGACAGGTTGTTATGGTCACGTCATTCACAAATGGGTCACGTGGTGTAGTAGTATGAGTAAAAGTCAGCTGTTCACCGGCGGGTTTCAGGTATTGAAATGATGAGGGAGTGAACGGGGAAGTCATACTTTGCTGACCGCACGTTACACAATATTAAATCAAGCTGTGATTTGCTTTTAATGACGTTACTATATCAACTACTTTTAATTGCAATAAAGTAACCAAACACAGTATCCTGGAGCAGTGATTTCATGACAATCGGCGCGTCTGGCAGGTAGAATTATTTCCCCGGTTTAGTCTCTCTGTGACTCCATAAATGTTTGGATAGTCGCCATATATTTGTCAGCAAAAAGTGACACTGAACGAAGGATTGGAGCCACGAAAGGTCCCGACAAGTCAGACATTATTGGACGCGGAACTATGGAATGATCGCACGCACGCACAAAGGACCAGACCGAGCCAGTGCCTATCAACGGATTTGCGGTAATGTAACCCGACCCGTTGCGTTCTGCTGTGGACCCATGTTGGTTCGTTTGGAACAATTTTGAGCTGGTTCTACCGCTGAGTGGAAGCTGTTATTATGCTGAACACACTGTGGATGTGTGTGCGCGGCCCGTCGGACCAAGCTTGTATCATGTGTGTGACAACAAACAATTAACGTGCGCTGCACTGCACTGCTCTCTTGCTGTGGCTGATATATGTGCGGGCTTTGCAAATGCATTGAATATTGGAATTGGATTCTCATGGTGATAACTTTCTTGTGCATTCAAAATGAGTGGTTCAAATGTTGGGAAACAGGACAAAGAAAAGAGAAAAATAACTCTCACTGCAAAAGCTCTGGCAAATAAAGTCGAATCATTCCAAAAGAAACGCAAAGGGAAAGTGGAGGAAATAAAACATCTGATAACCTATGTCAAAGAGCTCATGAAAAATGAGCAAAATGTTGCACTGGTTAAAGCACAACTTGACGTTTTGATGCAAGTATCTGACAATTCTAATGAACTACATAACTATTTGATGCCTCTTATTCCACACGATGAACAAGAACAACAAAATGACTGGTTCTCAAAGGTCAATAAACATAAAGATGGATTCATTGAAGATGTTAATGCCTGGTATTCAGTAACCAGAGGAAACAAACCTCAGTTAGAGGCTCATAACAGGCCTACTGAAATGCAGCAGCATGAGGTTGCAGAGGAGGAAAATGGAGAACATGGGTGTGTGGGAAATGTGGAAGTGACTGGGCCTCAGTCGCACAGTATTCGTTATGCTCAAGAGGATGTTCAACCAGAGGACAGCATATCCAACCATAGTACCAATAATTATGGTCCAAGATCTATTAGATCAAAGGTTTCCTCAAATGCATCTACACGTCTCAGAGCCGAGGCCGACGGGGCCGCCTTAATGGCTCTGCAAAAGTTGCTTGAACAAAAACATGCTCTTGAAGACCAGGAAGCTCACATAAAGAAACAAGCAGACATAGCAAGGCATGCTCTACAGGACCAGGAAGCTCACATAAAGAAACAAAAGGAACAACTTCAGCTTGAAGCGGACATAACCGCATCGGCAGCAAGGCTGAATGTTCTGAGAACCTCTGAGTCAGGGGTGTGGAGTGCCACTTCTTGTAAATTGGATGGAATGGAATCCTACTTTGAAAAGGGCCTCAACATTAATGCAGAGACATTTGTATCACACAAGGATGGAAGAGGACAACCTGCATATGTTGGAGGCACACGGCCAAAGCAAAGACAATCTGATGGAGCCAAATACCTCCAGAAGCCCTCGGCGCTCACACAGACCCAGACTATGATCTCAAATGCTACAGAGTACCCAGCGCTCACACCGAGACAGAGCACGGTCCCAAAGGCTACAGGGCCTCCATTGTCTTTGTATAGAGACATACAATCTGTTTCCAGGAACAACAGCAGTGAACAGAACAACATGAGGTATATTATGCAAAAACAAAACGACATCACTTCCATGTTGGTGCATCAGCAATGCATTGCTTCACTGCCTAAAAGAGACATCCAACCATTTGAAGGTGACCCTCTGCAGTACCATGGCTTTATGCAGTCCTTTGAACAGACCATAGAAAGGAGGACTGACAATGCTGTTGATTGCCTGCACTATTTGGAGCAATACACCAGGGGGCAGCCTAACAACTAGTCAGAAGTTGTCAACATATGACTGATGGCACTGGATATGCTACGGCGAAGGCTTTACTCCAGGAACACTTTGGAAATGAGCACGTCATAGCATCCGCTTACATGGACAAAATCTTTGCATGGCCAGCTATTAAGTCGGAGGATGGGAAAGCCTTACAAGCATACAGCCTATTCTTGCGCGGATGCTGCAATGCCATGAAAGACGTGCATAACCTATGTGACCTAAACACATCTGCAAACATGCTTGCTATTATCAAGAAGTTGCCCTACAAGCTGAGGGACAAGTGGCGAACGGAAGCATGTAACATCCAGGAAAGACATAGCAAACGTGCTATGTTTACCGATATTGTGACTTTTATTGAGCGGGAAGCGAGAATCGCTACAGACCCTGTATTTGGAGACATACAAGACGCTCCAATGACGGGGGCTTTCAAGGAAAGTGGCAGAGCTAGACCTGTGCCTCGTCTTCAGGCTAGAGGGAGTAGTTTTGCCACAACGTATATTCCCAGATTGAAAGAGATGCTCATTGGGAAAACAGAATTAAGGATGGATATGAGGAGGCTTGTCTTTTCTGCAAAGGGGGTGGACACACACTGGAGTCGTGTACTATATTGGAGAGGAGAGCTCACAGCGAGAAGATGGAGTTCCTGAAGGAGAATGGAGTTTGCTTTGGATGCTTGTGCACTGGGCACATCAGCAGAGAATGCAGGGAACGTCTGTTTTGCAGGACATGTGGCTTACGACACCCCAGCTTGCTTCACATCCGCTCCAAGGAGAATGGAGATGCAGAGAAAGGAAGGAGCAACTCTGACAGAGCAGTGGACAGAACTCTAGTCGAAATCCATACCGGTGGCGTTACTAGGGCCGGTGATCAAGATTGCAAGCTTGCCATCGTACCAGTTAAAGTTAAATCCAGCAAAGGTCAAAGGTCAGTGGAAACCTACGCCTTTCTAGACCCAGGGAGTTCAGCGTCCTTCTGCACAATGGGTCTGATGGATAAACTGGGACTATCTGGGAGGAAAACAAGGATCCTTTTACGTACTATGGGCCAAGAAAAGGTGGTTGACAGTTGCATTACATCTGACTTGGAAGTCGCTGGATTGGACAGTGACCGATACTGTGAAATACCAAAAATCTTTGCACAACATCAAATGCCTGTCAATCGAAGTAACATCCCACAACGGCAAGATCTGGAAAAATGGCCTCATCTGAAGCATGTCTATCTGCCACAGATAGATGCAGACGTTGAGATGTTGATTGGTCTGAACGTTCCGAGAGCCTTAGAACCACTGGAAGTCATCCGAAGTGTGGATGGAGGGCCATATGCAGTCAATACGATGCTTGGATGGACTGTAAATGGACCAGTTGGAGGAGACAACAGTGTCATGGCAGCGTTCGGAGCTAATTCTGAAAGCTCGAGCAGCACCAATAAGAAGAGGGAGTATAAACGTAAAGCTCATCAGGAGGTGATCGACGAGGCCAAGCAGGAGTTGAAGACACAGAGAGGAGAGAACACATGGCTCCTCCCAGAGCTCGACTAACGTCTTCATCAGATACAGCAGGAGACCATCTTCAAGACCAAGAAGAGGAAAATGTCAAAAAATATCAAAAAGGAGAAGAAGAGACATGAGGAGGAGAAAGCCAAGGCAGAGGCCATCCAACAGGCTGATCTGCATAAGCTGGAATTGAACTCATACTGGAAAGATGGAGGGAGTAGTCTTCCCCTAGTGCATAAGACTGGTACTGCAGCACATAAAGCCTCAGTAGAGAATGATGGAGGTGTTGGTTGGTTGAGGAAGAGTTTGAAGAGGATGAAGGAGCAGGCGGAGAGAGAACAACGCAGCCTCAGTGACGTGGTGTCTCAGAGATATGGATCTATGGAGAAGTTTCAGAATCAACTTGCAGAAGCTGAGAGAGCAGCACATGGAGAAAGGAGGAGAGGAGGAGAAAGAGAGGAGAGGATGGCAAGAGGAGGAGGAAGAGAGGACAGAGAGAAGAGGATGGAGGAGGAGAGGAGGATGGGATGGAGAGAAGAGGATGAGGGACTCCATACAGTACTCGACGAAGTGGAATCAATTCTCAACAGTAGACATCTCACATACCTGCCACAATTACAGGAACGACAGAACAAAGATCAAGCGGAACTTCATCCCTGGTGACATAGTGCTCAATAATGGACGATTCCGCACCACGGAATTCCTGGATCATTGGGAGGATTACAGAGACGATGCCAGACAAGATCGGACTTGTGCGACAGGTCTGGATTAAGACGCGGACCTGCAGCTTTCTCTATAGACCTGTGACAAAGATTTGCCTTCTTCAGGAGTCGACAGTCATGAAGTTTTTTTCTTATTTTTCATGATTTTGGATTATTTTGACTTTTTCGTGACTTTGACGTTTGAATTGACTTGACTTTGGGGGGGGGGGGGGGGTTCGATTTAAAAAGAGTATCAAGACCTTATGAACTATGAACTCCTTGCGCACAAAAAAATCGAAAAAAAGACAAAAAAATGGGAACGAAATTTGTATTGTGGTGTTTTATATTAATTGAAGTGTTAGTAATTATTACTGTGAAATGAGATTATGTAATAATTAGGGGCCGGTTTGTTGGTGATAGGTATAGACAAGACAGGTTGTTATGGTCACGTCATTCACAAATGGGTCACGTGGTGTAGTAGTATGCGTAAAAGTCAGCTGTTCACCGGCGGGTTTCAGGTATTGAAATGATGAGGGAGTGAACGGGGAAGTCATACTTTGCTGACCGCACGTTACACAATATTAAATCAAGCTGTGATTTGCTTTTAATGACGTTACTATATCAGCTGCTTTTAATCGCAATAAAGTAACCAAACGCAGTATCCTGGAGCAGTGATTTCATGACAATCGGCGCGTCTGGCAGGTAGAATTATTTCCCCGGTTTAGTCTCTCGGTGACTCCATAAATGTTTGGATAGTCGCCATATAGACCTAGAGACCTCTGGGAAGTGTATTTCTGAAAAATTCCAACGCTCATTGAGAGCTCTGGGTGTCTTCTTCAAAATGGCAACCGACGTCACTTTTTCAAAATGGCGGACATTCGCGATCAAAACAATAGAAAAACGAATACTAAAATCGCACTAATAACACTTTAACCTATTGGTAAACTAACATATTGATGATAATATACATTATAACTGCTGTTGTGACATGGTTATGATGTTTATACTTGAATACGTTTGACAAAGAAAACGATAATTTTGTCAGACAGTCTGGAGAGATTGATTTATGACGTGATGTCATTTGCGGTCCGCCCCCGGTCCTCACGGGCAGAAGAAGTTAAACAAATTCATCGCCAGAATTTCTTAATTTCTAAAGATATTAAGCTCCTCTCCGACGCACCTGCAAAAGAAGTATTGGACGTGCGAGTTGAATTAACCCTTTCACTGCCACACTACAGAAGGTTAACCCTTTACTATCACTAGGGTTAAGCTGCTGTCGTGTGGCAGTGAAAGGGTTAACCTTCTGTAGTGTCGCGCAGTGAAAGGGTTAACCTTCTGTAGTGTGGGAGTGAAAGGGTTAACCTTCTGTAGTGTGGTAGATGTATCTCTCACCTGATACACGCCCCGGGGGGACATGGTGCCGTTGTGCCCCAGGAAGGGTCTCACCGCCCCCTGGCAGCGGGGCCAGTCCCCCAGGCCCCTCAGGTGCAGTGAGCGGCCGCCCCGCGTGGCCGTGTCCGACAGGCCAGCGGGCAGACAGGGGTCCAGGTAGGGGTGGTCCTCGGTCACACCCGTCTGCAGGCCCAGCAGCCTGGAGGAACAGGGCGGAACACAGTCCCCACCAGATCAACCAATGTGTGTGTGCGTGTGTGTGTGTGTGTGTGTGTGTGTGTGTGTGTGTGTGTGTGTGTGTGTGTGTGTGTGTGTGTGTGTGTGTGTGTGTGTGTGTGTGTGTGTGTATATATGTTTAGGTGTATGTGTCCGGCAGCATGGCTACATGAGTAGAGCTCTGGACTCGTGATCGGAAGATCACTGGTTCAAGCCCCGGTCAAGGCTGCTGTCGGAAAGTGGTGTTGTTGTCCAGCAGGGCGCACTCTGTCCTCTGGACTATTCAGTAACAATGCCCCTGTTACGGTGATAGGGACACCTTACAGCTGCGAGTGCAGTCCTTCGGATGAGACGCTAAACCGAGGTCCTGACTGAAGTCGTTAAAGAACCCAGGACGCCTAGCGCAAAGAGTAGGGGGTTCCCCGACGTTCCTGGCCAAATTCCCAATCAGGTCTCTGACATCAAGGCGCTATATAAATGCAAGTAATTATTATTCATTATTATTGTGTGGATATATATGTTTAGGTGTGTGTGTGTGTGTGTGTGTGTGTGTGTGTGTGTGTGTGTGCGTGTGTGTGTGTGCGTGCGTGTGTGTGGATATATATGTTTAGGTGTGTGTGTGTGGATATATATGTTTAGGTGTATGTGTGTGTGTGTGGATATGTGTAGATGTACGTGTTTAGGTGTGTGTGTGTGTGTGTGTGTCTGTCTAGGTGTGTGTGTGTGTGTCTAGGTGTGTGTAGATGTACGTGTTTAGGTGTGTGTGTGTGTGAGTATGTGTATAGATGTATATGTTTAGGTGTGTGTGTGTGTGTATGAGTATGTGTGTAGATGTATATGTTTAGGTGTGTGTGTGTGTGAGTATGTGTGTAGATGTATGTGTCTAGGTGTGTGTAGATATACGTGTTTAGGTGTGTGTGTGTGTAGATGTACATGTTTAGGTGTATGTGTGTGTGTGTAGATGTACGTGTTTAGGTGTGTGTGTGTGTGTGTGTGTGTGTGTGTGTGTGTGTGTGTGTGTGTGTGAGTGTGTGTGTAGATGTATGTGTCTAGGTGTGTGTAGATGTACGTGTGTAGGTGTGTGTGTGTGGTCATTCAGATCAAACCTTTTCATGTTTTTAATTAAATTGTAAAAGTGAGTTAATTATGAGCTCATATACTCTGTACGTGGACTTGTGTTTTAATACTCTGTACCTGGACTTGTGTTTTAATACTCTGTACCTGGACTTGTGTTTTAATACTCTGTACCTGGACTTGTGTTTTAATACTCTGTACCTGGACTTGTGTTTTAATACTCTGTACCTGGACTTGTGTTTTGCAACAACATCAGTATGCATCAACATCAACTTAGTTGGCTGTTAAATTAGGCGTGTATGAACAAATGTGTGGTCATATAGTTGTGTACAGTTAAGTATCTTTAGCTATTTCATATTTCAATTGATTATTGGATATAGGATTATTAGATATTGGAGCCCATGTCTCTAGTCCTTTGTCCTGTTTACTTGAAATGTTATACGTTATGATGTCAGTATTATGTCTGTGTACATTAGTGTTTGTCCTGTTTACTTGTAATGTCATGTTATGATGTCAGTATTATGTCTGTGTACATTAGTCTTTGTCCTGTTTACTTGTAATGTTATACGTTATGATGTCAGTATTATGTCTGTGTACATTGGTCCGTAATTTTCACTAGTAATGTCACGTTATGATGTCAGTATTATGTCTGTGTACATTAGTCTTTGCCATGTTTATGGTCATGGTTCTCTGCCACACTACGTTTCTTGTGGACCCCAGGAAGAACCGCTACTGCTACTGCAGCTAAATGTGGATCCTGATAAACTAAAGCGACGCCACGCGGGTCGGTCACCATCAGCAGGACAGCAGCACCAGGCGCACCTGTTCTTGGCCAGCGTGCCGTTGACCAGCTGCTCCTCGTAGCGCTGCCGGGCCATGTTTCCTCCGAAGCCCAGGAAGGTGGTGACGTAGACGCGGTACACGTGCTGAGTGTGGTCCACGTCACAGCCCAGGTTGAACTCCGCCAGCAGGCTCTTTCCTGCCTCCTCCTGCACGCACGCGCGCGCGCACACACACACACACACACACACACACAACGTATATACTTAAATATAACTAAGGCTGTCAATCGATTAAAATATTTAATCTGATTAATCGCACGATTGTCTATAGTTAACAAATTAATCTGATATTTTGTATCTGTTCTAAATCTACCTTAACCCTTTCACTGCCACACGACAGCCGGTTAACCCTTTCACTGTGACAATACAGAAGGTTAGCCCTTTACTATCACACAACCGCCATCGGTTGTGTGATAGTAAAGGGCTAACCTTCTGTCGTGTGGCAGTGAAAGGGTTAAACGGATATTTTTCAAGTTTTAATACTCTTATCAACATGCGAGTCAACAAATGCTTGATTTATGCAGCCATTTAACACAAAAGGATGACCCTCATGCATTGCAAATTTGCATCAAATTCAAAACATGATGCACAAAATAACTTAAAAGAAAATAATAGTTTAAAACAATGAATAAGGTGTACATGAAATAATAGGGGAAAGAAAACGTTAGGAACTTGTTACATTCACCCACACAAGGGCTGAGTAATCACACCCCCCCCCCCCTCTCTCTCACACACACTCTCCCAGCTCTCTTTCTCTCTTGTCCCTTCTCATCTCTCTCACACCCCCCCCCCCCCCCCACACACACACTTTGAGTCAGAAACAAACAGAGTATCAATGAGAGTATCAATAATACACCTGAGTGAAGTCTAGTAAAAAAGAAAAAGTAAAAGAAAAAAAATATATATAATTATATATTTTTAAATGTTAATCTGCATTCAAAAAAATAGTGGCATTAAAATAATTGTGCGTTAATGCATTAATAACACGTTAACTTTGACAGCCTTAATTATAACTTATATCAGGGGTTCCCAAACTTGTCAGGCCGCGACCCCCAAATAACGGTGTCAGAGAGCCCCCACTATTATAGGAGGTAAAAAAAAAAGTATAATTATTTTTTATTTATAAATGGAAATGTATGGTTGAAACATGCAAACGTTTTAACCAGGGCCGGACTGGGGAAATCATTCAGGCCAGGAAATATAGTGCAAAATATAGCCCCAGTCAGGCCACTTTTTAAGCAGGGGGTCTGGGGGTCCCCCACCAGGACATTTTTAGTTACAAAGACTTAATTTCCTGCATTCTGGTGCAGGAATTTTTTTATTTGTACCCTTTAAATGCCAGTGTTTGTGATGGCATCACAAATTATTGTTAAAAAACAGGCTATATGTATGATTAGCAACAACACTGATTTGGATGGATTTTCAGTTTTTTTGTAATGTCAGATTGAAAAAAATACAATCTTTTATTCAACTTCAGCCCTGATCATAACACCACATATTCATTTGATAATTCTAAACCTTTAAATGCCAGTGTGTGTGATGGCATATATTTGCAATATATCAAATGCAAAGTAGATTTTTCTGGGGGGGATTATTACAGGCTAGCATGTGTCAATGATTAGCAACAACAGTTTTTTGTAAGGGTCCCGCCTCCACCAATCACATGCGGCTCCCTTTGTGTGTGTGTGAGAGCAAGAGAGATAGTTCTCCAACTTGTGTGAGTTGCAGTGATCTCCTGGTTGTTCCTCACCTAGGTTATCTAACTATTGTGCTGCTGCAACTAGAATTATACAACGGCATGCAAATTTCTTGATTCTGATTGGCTGAAACAGTCAATTTACACATAGTTATTTTTCATTCCCACGCTCTAGGTCCCAGGACCCGCCCACAACCAAATTACTATCACTCCGCTGTGCGACTTTTTAGAAAAAAACAAGATGGCGGACAATAATCTTTATGAATGGATATGTTGATAGCGTCATAACGACTAAATGGAAAACGATTCTGTCACGGCGAATGTCTTAGTTGCTTAAACAATGTTGGATGATGTAATTGATGGGTCATGAGTCATTGTGTAACAAAATAAAAATCGCGTGAATTGATTGATTGATTGATTGATTAATTGCACAAAAAAAAAAGATCTTTCTATAGAAGCAGCTGGGAGGTGCGCTGTTTTAAGTGAGCGTAGACTATTGAATTGATTGATTGATTGCTAATTTTATTACTGTCCGCCTTGTTTCCAACTGGTTAAGTTTAGGCCCTCTTTCGAAGTTGGTTATGGTTAGAGTTTGTCTTTAGAGCAGGGCGATAGACCACCAGCCCTGATTCCAAACTCTAACCTTAACCAAATTTTTACAAAAAATAAAATAAAAAATCTTATAGGGCAAAGAACCCCCCCCCCCCCCCCTATAGGGCAAAGAAAACTTTTTTTTCCCTATAGGGCAAAGAAAACTTTTTTTAATTTGTTTTACCTACTTTCTATAGAAGCATCCAAGAATGAAGTTCTATAGAAAGTAGATTAAAAACTAAAGAAAAGTTGGATGTGTTAGTTTGTTGGATGCCTAGTTGAGAGACAGTTGGATGTGTTAGTTTGTTGGATGTCTTAGTTGAGAGACAGTTGGATGTGTTAGTTTGTTGGATGCCTAGTTGAGAGACAGTTGGATGTGTTAGTTTGTTGGATGTCCTACTGAGAACAGTTGGATGCACTTCCGAGCTGCTTCCACATGGAGGCAACTTCTCTTTTTTTTTTGGGAACTACTTTTTCTGGCGGATGGTTTTTTCAATAAATCTTCAATTAATGTGTGTTTATTGTATAGCAATAAGGTTGGATGAATGTGCCAGTTGTATAAAAGCATTACACCACTTGTAGTCGTGGGTTGTGAAAATTAGACCATGCCTAGGGGTGGGTCTAACGACCACCCCTAGGCATGGTCTAATTTTCACAACCCACTCCTGCGCGTGATGTAATGCTTAAAGGGGAACTATCTTATAAATGGCCTTTTTCAGTGTTTAGCATTGTTTCATAGCTATGTGGACTTATATTAATATGATCTATGTCTCTAATTCTCATATTGGCGCATTCTTCCAATTCTCCTCTCACAATATTCACCCTCACTGAACTGAGTCATCTGAAAATCTGCTGATCTGTGATGTTAGAGATGTCTCAGCTGCATAACGCTGCTGTCGGGACAAAACCTCATAACTCCAAAAACCCAACTTTTCAGCAGATGAAAAAAACGAACACAGATTTGAGGGTGAATAGAGTTAGGAGGTTTAGACAGATGATCGGTTTAATGCTTTCCCATTGTTTAAACTTTGTAAAACCCACACACACATATGGAGGATGATCTACGGAGTTGATTTATATAAAAAAATATATATATTAAAATGGAGTTATGAGGTTTTGTCCCGACAGCAGCGATAATAATGTGCACGGTTGGCCCCTTGCAGCACCACCGTGGCCTCCCAGGCTCAAAACGGCTTAAGATCTTGAGGTAGAAAAATGCTGTTTTTGAGTAGTTGATTAGAAATACAAAACAATGAATTAAAAAAAAATTACAGAGGTGTTCCATAGACTCACAGGAATTGTGTAAAAGTGCCCAAAATAGTGAAAGAAATAGTAAAATAGTTCCCCTTTAAACACTGGCCTGGCCTGCTTCTAAGTTCAGTGGCCTGACTGCAAAAAATATATATATTCTTTTGTATTTTTTTATTTTTTTTAATCATCTGGCAGATGAGGTAAGATGTTAAATCACACTCCACTTCAGTTACCACCAGTGTCCCCCAGGGTTCTGTTCTGGGCCCTCTCCTTTTTCTAATCTATCTCCTACCCCTTGGCAACATCTTCAGAAAATTTGGTCTACAGTTTCACTGCTACGTGGATGACACCCAGCTCTATTTTTCCACCAAACCTGACTCTGCACTCCCCACCACTTCCCTTACTGAATGCTTAAAGGATATTAATTTATGGTTCACACTCAACTACCTAAAACTAAACAATGATAAAACCGAGGTACTCCTCATTGGTTCCAAATCCACCATAGCCAAATCCGACAGTTTCCCCTCACAATTAACAACTGTACAGTCTTCCCCTCCCCTCAGGTTAAGAGTCTGGGTGTCATCCTCGATAGCACACGGTCATTCAAATCCCACATAAATAACATCACGCGGTCCGCTTACTTCCACCTACGCAACATTAATCGTCTCCGCCCCTCACTTACACCCACCAGCACCGCTATTCTTGTTCACGCCCTGGTCACATCCCGTCTGGATTACTGTAACTCCTTCCTCATTGGTCTCCCACACAAGTACCTCCATAAACTCCAACTGGTCCAAAACTCAGCCACCCGAATTATCACCAGAACTCCCTCCACCAACCACATCACTCCTGTTCTCCACCAACTTCACTGGCTGCCTCCATAACCTAGCCCCTCCTTATCTCACGGAACTTCTCCAGTCCTACACTCCCTCTCGGTCACTCAGATCCTCCTCGTCACTCCCCCTTCCCGTCTGACTACCATGGGATCCAGAGCCTTCTCCCGCTGCGGTTAATCACCGAGTGATCTAATATGCATATTCTTCAGAGCGAGAGGGGGGGGGGAATAGTGTTTCTCACATTGACGCTGTCTGTCGTTGATAATATAATCTTTCTCGAGCATACACGTCGCGCGTCTACTGTGCCAAGTCAAGAGAGCACATTCAACTGGGGACTAGAAAGGTGCGCTCAGTAGAGCACAGATGTCCACCGCGGCAGCCAGAGAAAATATGGAATTAATGTGCTGTATGCATTCAGAAGTGCTGAATAAATGTTTTATGGACCCATAATAGTGATTATTTATTATTTAAGTTAAGTTTTGCCATAATCATATATTTTTCCATAATCATAATGTTCCACAACATTGGTAAAAAAAAATTCTATTCTATGAATCATTTTCGGCCTTTCGGCATTCGGTTTTCGGCCAACTGTTTTCTATTTTCGGTATCGGTTTCGGCCAAGAATTTCCCATTCGGTGCATCCCTAACAAATATACTAATTAAAATGGTTGGACCTGCAAGATTTGTACTTTGTAGGTCTGCATTTTAAATGTAAGGAGTAAAAAGTATGTTTTTCTTTCTCTGAAATGTAATTGAGTAAAAGTACAAGTATACAAACCTAATAATACTAGTAAATAGTAAAGTACAAATCCCCAAAAACAGTACTTAAGTATTGTAACGAAGTACAATTACTCAAGTACTTTACACCCCTGCCAGTACCTTGGTCAAGGGACCAACTCCAGCTGTAGTGACCAGTACCTTGGTCAAGGGACCAACTCCAGCTGTAGTGACCAGTACCTTGGTCGAGAGCAATGGCAGGAAACCTAGCATGCATGTCTTTATGTTGTGGGCGGAAAGCAGAGTACCGGAGGGAGCCCACCGGAGGGAGCCCACGCTCTCCCCTCAGAGAGGCCTCCTGCTGGGGTTTGAACCCAGGTCCTTCCTGCTGGGAGGCCTTCATGTGAACCCACCAAGGTCTTAACCCTTTCACTGCCACACGACAGAAGGTTAACCCTTTACTATCACACAACCGACGGTCGTTAACCGGCTGTTGTGTGGCAGTGAAAGGGTTAACCTTCTGTGTATTGTCGCAGTGAAAGGGTTAACCATTTTGGTAGTGCGGCAGTGAAAGGGTTAATATGAAATGGTTGTGTCTGTGTACCACCATATATGATCATGTATCATGATCATGTAATATAAGTATATAAGTTATAATATGTATTAAGTATATAAGTTATAATTAATGCTGCCAGGCGATTAAAAAAATGTATCTAATTAATTACAGGATTTGTAATTAATCGCATTTTAATCGCATAACTATTTTATGCCTGATATTCTATATTCTATAATCATATTTAAAATTGCATGTGTCCGGATGGCAGAATTCAGTACTGTATCTACAAAACCTTCTGTTTAAATATCTTCCATCTATTAATTTGCTTAGATTTTTCAGGTCTGGTCAATTTGAGCATGGTGTTATTCACAGTCAAAGATAAAAAAAATTATTGATATTCTCATTTGGTTCATTACAATTGACTCAAGCCTAGTAACAGACACAGTATTTCTGACACTGGGAATACATTCCCTGAGATCCATAGATGTCCTTAGAATCAGATACCAAGAACATGCAAATGGACCATGTTAAAAAAAAGTCTGTAAATGTGTATTCTACGTTCTTATGGAATGAATGAGATAAAAAAATATATAAAATTCTTATTTTAAATTTTTTTGTAATACATTTTGAGTAAATTTTCTTAACGCAATAATTTGCTGTGTAATTAATTAATCTAATTAACGTGATAAACTGACAGCCCTAGTTATAATATATATTAAGTATATAAGTTATAATATATATTAAGTATAATAATTAAGGCTGTCAATCGATTAAAATATTTAATCTGATTAATCGCATGATTGTCCATAGTTAACTCACGATTAATTGCATTTTTTTTATCTGTTCTAAATCTACCTTAAACAGATCTTTTTCAAGTTTTAATATCTTGTCAGCATGAGAGTCAACAAATGCTTGCTTTATGCAGCCATTTAACACAATAGGATGACCCTCATGCATTGCAAATTTGCATCAAATTCAAAATAACTTAAAAGAAAATAATAATTTAAAACAATGAATAAAGTGTGCATGAAATAATAGGGGAAAGAAAATGTTAGGAACTCATTACATTCACCCACTCTCTCTCTCTCTCACACACTCTCCCAGCTCTCGTTCTCTCTTGCCACTTCCTCATCTCTTTCACCCCCCCCCCCTCTCTCACACACACACACACACACACACACACACACACACACACACACACACACACACACACACACACACACACACACACACACACACGTACACGTACACGTACACGTACACGTACACGTACACACACACACACACACACACACACACACACACACACACACACACACACACACACACACACACTTTGAGTCAGAAACAAACATAGTATCAATGGGTCTCACGACCCGGACTTACGACAAGAAAATAGCTCTCAGGGCCATTTGAGACATCTTAGGGCCGGTTGTGGGATTCCCTAACCGTCCCTAAACATGGATTTGGCCGTGGCTGAGAGCAGGATTTAGGAGTGCTGAGGAGCACACTTAACTTGACAGACTGGTGTGCTCCGTGTTCTTAAGGGCTTTATTTGGGAGGAATCATACTGATTCCTTCATGTCAACGCTACAGGCCTCCTTGGAATTAATTAATTAATCATAATAAAAATAAATATGACAATATTTGTACGATAAAATATTACACATCTGATGTCGGAAAAATAAATAATATGGATTCATCTGATCACAGGGGAGCTGGATTAACCATATCTGAACCAGCTATTTTGGACAAATGTATAATTACTTAATTACTCAGATATTCAAACACAATTATGCAATTATTGTGAAATGATTGAAAATAATAATAATTGAATGCCTTCTGTGGCATTTGTATTTCTTATTTGTTAGACGCATTAATATCGCGTTAACTTTGACAGCCTTAGTTATAATATTATATTAAGTATATAAGTTATAATATATATTAAGTATATAAGTGAACTCCATATATATATATGACTCTTACACTTGACTTACACCCTTCTTCTCACATTTTTTTTTTTTTTTAAACTTTGGCCATTTTGCTGGCTCTTTTTTGCGTTTATCGCATTTACTCTGGTCAAGAATGACCGACAGAAACAGGCTGAAGGGGTACAGATGGGGGGGAAGACACTCTGGGAAAGGCACGGCTGCAGTCCGGGATTCGAACTCGCTAAACCCCAGATCCGTGACGAGCACGGTTGTCCCCGGCGCCGAAATAGCGCTCGAGGTACGCGGTGAGCTACTGGAGCTCCCTTTTCTTCTCACATTTCTTATGCTTCATACTTGTATGGATCCATATCGGTAATAAACTATTTTCTTGCTCCTCCAATCACAACTGTTTCCTCAACATTTGTCAGTTCTATCTATTACTCAATTTCACAATTGTCTTACCGTATATACTATGATTCTACTGTCACCATTAGGGGTGGAACGGTTCATAAAATCGACGGTTCGGTTCGTATCACGGTTTTAGGTTTACGGTTTTTCGGTTCAGTTCGGTATCCGTTGTTTTTAATTTTTTTTAAATATAACACTCCAAAAATACCATACATCAACATAAGATATATAGCCTAAAAATAATCCAACTTTTCAGTTATTCTCAAGGACGCACACACATGCATCCCTTAACTCCTCCTCCTGCATTCCTGTGTGTTAGTTGGTTGGATCCACTACACTTCCGGTTGCTACTGAACGGACGTGTTTTTGCGGACCTCCCAAACTTTCAAACTTTAGACTGTTTTCTTTCTTTCTACCATTTTTTAACCAGTGATCTTAACTGATCACTGTGACTTTTGCTCTTATCGTTTATGCTGTTGGATTTATTGGTTTTATGTGACTTTTTACTGGACGTGACCTAAGCTATCGGAGCTTGTTGTTGCCATAGCTACAGCTACACGCTACAGTACTCACAGTGCTAATCTCCCCCGAGGAAATGGCTCCAACGTCAGATGTCGCAGAAATGCGAACGGAACTAAAGACCATCGAGATACTAGTAATGGATCTTCTCAAGCGTCAAACGGAGCTCATGTCCAGGCTGGCTAGCATGGAACAAGCGGACGCAGGCTGCACCAGTAGTCCCTCCTGGGTGACAGTGGTGAGGGGCCGAAGGAAGCTCTCCCTTCCTCTATATGATCCCGTTGATTCACCTCAACTATCAAACCGATTCAATCCTCTTTGTAATGATCCCAGCCTCCTAGGCTCTCCCTCGTTTCCGTCTCCTGCTGCTAGTAATGTAGCTTTGCTCAAAGACTATCCGATGCTAGCTACTAGCCTAGCTACTAGCCAGGCTCCAAGCGAAGCTGCCAGGACGGCGGCCCTCTCCAGCTCACAACTCAACCATGGAAATATATCTGCAACCCGGAGCAGAAAGCGCTCTGCCCTGTTTGCTCTCGCATCGCCAAACTCCCCAGACTCACGCGATGGGTCCGACTCCCCAAAGTTTAAACGTCCTCGTCTGCGGTGCTCTGCAGCCCATGCCAGTACGATAATTCAAACGGCGAGTGTTATCGATGGAAATGCCGCTGTGAACGAGCCCCTCCACACGGCGCTGCTGCCCGACCAACCATCAAACCCTGCCAACAATGCAGACGCTACTCCTGCGGATTTTCACCATAGAAACCTGGCCATCTACGACGGGGAATGCATCCATGAACAGCCAGAGATCCTACTCATCGGAGATTCCATCACCAGGTTTTTGCAAATACCACACGGCATTACATATTGTTTTTCCGGTTTAAAAGTTACTGACTTACTTGAGTGTACTCCCGAAATCATCGACAGATATCCGTCCGCCCACACCGTTATCATTCATATCGGAGCAAATGACGTAATGGCTAGACAATCCGCTAAACTCCAATCTGACTTTGAATCACTAATACTCACTATTGAAAGCCTGGGTAAAATATGCATTGTGTCTGGCCCCATTCCATCCATAGGTCGTGGATCTGAGCGATTTAGCCGTCTGTTCTGGTTGCACAAATGGCTACAGACCTACTGTACTACTATAGGACTTTGCTATATAAATAACTTTGATCTGCTCTGGTCCAGGAAAGACCATTACAGACCCGATGGCATCCATCCAAACATATCAGGGGTAAATGTGCTCATACATAACGTCATACAAAGTGTAGCATCACTGGCCTGACAACCAACCATATCTAGCTCTGTAGACTATATACAGAAGCAGCCTAAGCTACAAAGAAACACGTTGAGTGTCATCCCGATTCTGATCACCAAAAGACTAATCAATTACTCATTATCACGTCCCATATGTAAATCTAACCTTATCAATATCAGTGTTCAACCACAGACTATCTCACGCCCCACTACAGAACCCATACAGCTAAAACTAGCACTGTTCAACGTTAGAGCGCTGAAACAAAAATCATTTCTGATAAATGAACTCATAGTAAAACATGGTGTAGATTGTATGTTTTTAGTAGAGACATGGTTAGACAATATCACTGGTGTAGCAACACTGATTGAGACCTGCCCTTCCAATTTTAAATTCTATCAATCAAACAGACAGAGTGGGAGGGGAGGCGGAATAGCAGCAATCATCTCCACTCAATTTGTGTGCAATGATATTGACCTGGGAACATTTTTATCATTTGAATACCTTGCTATTGTATTGAAAACAGAAATGCCAGTAATATGTGTGACATTGTATCGACCACCAAGGTACTCGCCACTCTTCATACAGGAATTTTCAGAACTCATATCGATCTGCATTACCAGGTATGATAGAATCATTCTTAATGGAGATCTAAACATTCATATCAACAAAAAGGATGACCCCAGGGGTTGTGAGTTTCTGAACCTACTGGACAGTTTTGGACTGATGCAACATGTTCACGAGGCCACCCACCAACATGGCAACACTCTGGACCTACTAATAACAACAGGGCTAAACATTGAGAATGTATCAGTAAAACAAATTCCAATTTCTGACCATTATTGTGTGTTCTATGGTACAAGCCTAATATTACATAAGACCAGAAGCAAATTCCTAGTTCACAGAAGGCTTCTGGATGCTAGAGCTGAAGCAAAATTCTCTAGTATGATGAAATCATATGACCAATGCAGTGAATCCTCCTTAAATCAGAAAGTGCAAAACTTCCACAGCACCTTGTCAACAGTGTTAGATACTGTTGCCCCTCTGGAGGTTAAAAAGGTAAAAACTGATAGAATCTCTCCATGGTTAAATAAAACCAATGTTAAAGATAACAAGAGAAAATGTAGGATAGCCGAGCGAAAATGGAGGAAATTCAAACTCACAGCTCACTTTAATTTATACAAAGACGCCATGGGCGCATACAATAAGGCAATACAACTTGCGAGAAAGGAATATTTTTCCAAAATGATCTCAGAAAATATGGGTAACTCCAGGGTACTTTTTTCCACCATCGACCGGCTGATTAACATACCACCCCCCCATATACCGCAACAATCAGCCACAAAATGTGAAGAGTTCGCAGTTTTCTTTAATGAAAAGATATCATTGATTAGAGCAAGCATTACCGCTGATATAGATCTGGCTGTGAGTGAAAACCCACCTGAGATAACTATGGGGGAATTCACATGTATTACATTACCTGACCTCTGTAAGATTGTCTCTGAGTGTAATTCCGCCACCTCCTGCCTCGATCCTATACCAACAGCATTTCTCAAGCGGGTGTTCAATAGTGTCTCAAATCATGTCCTTGAAATCATAAATATGTCTCTTCAAACAGGCACTTTTCCAGATGCATTTAAAACGGCTGTAGTAAAACCACTACTAAAGAAAACAAACTTAGATGTAAACGAACTAAAAAGCTATAGGCCAATATCGAACCTTCCATTTATCAGCAAGATATTAGAAAAGATAGTCTCAGTACAAATAAACTCCTTTCTCAAAGATAATAACATCATGGAGGAATTACAATCAGGTTTCAGAACAAATCACAGCACTGAAACTGCCCTTACCAAAATAGTTAGCGACCTCAGGCTAAACTCCGATGCTGGCAAAGTCTCAATTCTTGTCCTATTGGACCTTAGTGCAGCGTTCGATACGATTGACCATAATATCTTGATCAGTCGTCTTGAAAGACTGGTTGGCTTTTCCGATCATGTACTAAATTGGCTCATAACATACATTAAGCGGAGAAGGTTCTATGTTAAGCTTGGAGACAATGTATCCGAGGAACATGACAGCAGCTTTGGAGTTGCACAAGGAAGCTGCCTTGGTCCATTACTCTTCCACAATGACCACAATGTATGCTTCCATAGTTATGCTGATGATACACAACTATCTCCGCAGAACCAAATAACACTACAGCCATACAGTCCATTACAAATTGTCTGTTAGCAATAAACAAGTGGATGAACAATAACTTCCTAAAATTAAACGAAAGCAAGACCGAAATCCTATTGATCGGCCCAAAAGCGAAAAGGGAAGTGCTGTGTGAAAACCTGGGGAGTCTGTCATCCTATGTAAAGACTGAGGTTACAAGCCTAGGTGTCATCTTGGACTCAGACCTGACCTTTAAGTCTCATATAAATAAGGCCATGAAAACGTCATTCTTCCACCTAAGAAACATAGCGAAAGTAAGACCTTTCGTAAATAAAAAGGATGCAGAGAAACTTATTCATGCTTTTGTATCAAGTCGGCTTGACTATTGTAATGCACTGTTCACTGGTCTTCCCAAAGCAACCATTGGGAAGCTTCAGCTTATCCAAAACTCTGCAGCTCGATTACTAACTCATACAAGGAGAAGAGAACATATCACTCCAGTCCTGGCCACTCTGCACTGGCTTCCAATAACTCATAGAATTGATTTTAAGGTCCTTTTCCTAACATATAAAGCTCTTAATGAGCAAGGCCCAAAATACATAGCAAATTCCCTAGTTAGTTATCTGCCCTCAAGAACGCTACGGTCATCCACTACAGGTTTACTAGACACGCCCAGAAACCAAAAGAGGATAGGAAGTATGGCATTTGCCAACTATGCCCCAAAACTATGGAACACACTACCAACACACATCAGAAACGCCAGCTCCATACACATTTTTAAAGGAAAATTAAAAACGTACCTATACAGTCTAGCTTACAAATAGTTATGGCTTGGAAAAACCTGATGGATCCATGAGGCTAGGATAAGCCTTGTGGACCCAACTTTTTAGATGAAGGAACGGGTACATACGCACACAATACACGACCACTGATGGATCCGTAAGGCTTGGAAAAGTCTTGTGGACCCAACTCTTTAGATGAGGGAACGGGTACATACGCACACAATACGCGGCCACTGATGGGTCCATGGGGCTTGGATAAGTCCTGTGGACCCAACTCTGGCCACTGACCACATGAGGGAACGGGTACATACGCACACAATACACGGCCACTGATGGATCCATGGGACTTGGAAAAGCACTGTGGACCCAACTATGACCACTGATAAAAACGTAACTACACTAGCGTTATAAGAGCTAAACATTGCTACCTACCATACAAGTGCATTGGTTTAGTGCACTTCCGGTTGCTACTGAGCGGACATGTTTGTGCGGACCTGTTCTCCCAAACTGGTAAGCAAATGACTGTTTTTACGTTATTTTCATTTTTACGTTACTATTATTATTATTATTATTATTATTATTATTATTATTATTATTATTATTATTATTATTATTATTATTATTATTATTATTATTATTTTTTTTTTTTTTTTAAACATTGATCTTAACTGATCACTGTGACTTTATTGCTTTTATCGTTATATATGCCTATATTTGTGTACAGCACTTTGAGCTACATGACATGTATGAAAGGTGCTTTATAAATACTTACTTACACACACACACACACACACACACACACACACACACACACACACACACACACACACACACACACACACACACACACACACACACACACACACACACACACACACACACACACACACACACACACACACACACACACACACACACACACACACACACACACACACACACACACGCGCGCGGGGCAAACGCTGATATATAGGTGAAAAGAGATCCGATTACCCCAAGACTGGTAAAATAAATTGCTTACCTCAGATCAGATGTTCTCCAAAAAGATTATTCCAATTCCTGATCGCCATTCCAAATATCGATCGTGTTTATTGATTCAGCGCTGGGTACTGTAAATATGTATTCCACATTGTTTTGCGGCTCTGCAATCACTTCGGTCTCTTCAGATGGCTTGACGGAAAAGTAAAATGAGGAAACTGGACCCCCCCCACCCCCCCCCCCCCCCCCCCCATCAGTCTAATCCAATGGGGTGCAGTACCACAGGGAGAGACGATAGGGGGCGGTGGTTCTCTGTTCCCCTGGCAGGTATTAAAGGAGGTGGTTCTCTGTTCCCCTGGCAGATATTAAAGGAGGTGGTTCTCTGTTCCCTTGGCAGGTATTAAAGGAGGTGGTTCTCTGTTCCCCTGGCAGGTATTAAAGGAGGTGGTTCTCTGTTCCCCTGGCAGGTATTAAAGGAGGTGGTTCTCTGTTCCCCTGGCAGGTATTAAAGGAGGTGGTTCTCTGTTCCCCTGGCAGGTATTAAAGGAGGTGGTTCTCTGTTCCCTTGGCAGGTATTAAAGGAGCAGGTTCTCTGTGTTCTCCTGGCAGGTATTAAAGAGGGAGGTTCCTCACCTCTTGGGAGGAGCTGAAGGTCACAGCGCTGGGCACCTCATAGGCTATCTGCAGTGATGCCCCACCCATGTCCATGATGCCCACCGTTCGCCGCCGGCTGATTGGCTGCTGGTTCTGTGACCCCGTCGTGACCTCTACCATGGCGTCCTCTTCTGGCCAAAAAATAAATAAATAAAATGAGCGTAGAAACAGTCTATTTTTCATTTGTCATTTAAAAGTGCAATGATAACATTCAGTGCAATTGAACATTCAGCCACTAGATGTCACACTAGAGCGCCACCATGTAATTTATCTAATCAGGTGCAATACGTGGGGAAATGGGAAGTAGGGAGGGGATACATGGCTGCAACATGTAAACAACAGCAGTCCTTTTGGACCCACAAATATTTGTTTTACTTATAAATTCATTATCAATAAAAGCAGACATTATGAAAGTAGGCCTAGACCAGGGGTCTCAAACTCGTGGCCCGCGAGCCAATTGCGGCCCGCTGGATGATATTTTGCGCCCCCCCTACTTGACATCAAAGTTTAGTGTTAGTGCGGCCCGCGCGCAACTGTTTGCAGAGTCGTTGTGCGAGTTGGATGTTTTATTTATTTGATCAATTGTAGGCTACCATAGCACAGGCTCATGACAGCAACGTTACGTTAGTGACTTGGTTGAAACGTGATTGCGGAGTGTGATACCAAGTGGAAGGAAAATATATCCAGTGCGTATGGCAGGCATTCTCGAGATTCTCCGCTGTCTCCTCTGCAAGCAGTGCTCTGCCTGTCTGTGTCTGTCTGGCTACTCTGGTCCAATCACATTCAGCGTCCCGTCAGCGTTTCTCCCCCCCCCCACCCACAGTCTGCGAATCAGAGCCGAGTAGGTCGGGTTTTCACGGAATGAGTGTTGTCTCTTTCAGCAGGTCCGAGTCAGAGCGAGAGTTGACAGCGCATCTACTGGTAGTCTAATCTGCAGGTACTGTACCTAGTAACCTTGTTCCCAGTTTTACAGTATCTCCGTGAGATAAATGTAGCTAGTAGCCTAGTTTCGCCAGCAGGCAGTCAATAGAAAAATATGGCATGCACATGCTGAATGGATTGAAAAATATGCGTGCATCCTCCCAGCACCAAACCAATGTGCCTAATATGCCAAGAAACGGTAGCTCTTGTGAAGAGTGGCAATTTGAAATGCCACTACGAAACAAAAGTTATTTTGATGCAGCCTTTCCTCAAAATTCAATGCTAAGAACCACAAAAATAAATGGAATGAAATCATCATATCAAGCTGCAACCAGAATTATTGTTAAATCTATGTCACAACTAGAAAAGGCAACCAAGTCCTCACTCAGTGGCATGGGTGTTGGCTAAACACAAGAAGCCATTCTCTGATGCATACATAATAAAATAATGTATGACTGAAGTGATGGAGACAATGTTTGAAGGCAAACAAAAGCAAATCCTCCTCAGATAGCACAGCAACCAGAATAACTGAAATACTGGCTGATGATTTGATTAAACAGCTTTGTGATAGAATAAAAAAAAATGCAGTGCATTTCCATAGCTGTGGATGAGTCCACTGACACCACTGAGAATGCTCAGTTGCTGGTGTTTGTTAGGTTTTAGTGAGTTTGTGAGAAGATTGGATCAGTTGTACTTTTTTTTGGAATACTTGAAACCCTTTTTTGTGGAATAGCCTCACCCAGACTCTACCTCCAGCGGCCCCCAGGTAAATTGAGTTTGAGACCCCTGGCCTAGACGATATGGAAGAAATCAATATCATGATAATCATAAGGACTACTTCTCGATATCGGTGTATATCACGATGCCCGCCCATGTATGTGACATTGCGGGTTATATAATCCAGTTGATGTAAATCTTACTGAACCACGTGGTAATATAAACATAAATACAAGATTCAAATGCTGTTCTCTCAAATATTGTAGATGACATTTCTTTGAAAAATTTAAGTTAATATGTGCTTGTTATTATCAATACAAACAGAATTGTGTATCATGAAATCTCTATATCATGATTTAATCACAATATCCCACTGAAAGCCAATGAATTATCATATTGAATTATAACCCAGCCCTGTGTGAACGTCAAGATATGTGAATCAAACTGTCTTATATAGTCTATAGTCTTTCTTACATAAGTTGTATTGAACTATTTTATTGCCCTGCATCATTTTACTGTCTATTCTATTTTATTAACTATTTTACTGCACTTTTTTCCTAATATCCTAATATGAAAAACTGTGATTTGCCTTACTTTGCTATCTTTTTATGCTTGTTTTATATGTTTCTTTATGTCATTTATTTTAAAACTGTGATTTGCCCTACCTTGCTGCTATTTTTTATGCTTGTTTTATATGTAATTGTATTGCCATAGAATCAAAGCAGAAACAAAGTGGCCTATTGGGATGCTAGATCCTAATGTGAAAAACTGTGATTTTATATGTCTGCACTTTATGTGCTCATTTTGTGCCCATCTTTTTTCTGCTGTAAAGCATTTTGAGCTGCAATTATTGTATGAAAGGTGCTATACAAATAAAGTTGCAGTTATTGTTAATTAAAATAGCATACAAATAAAGTTGTTATTATTATTATTATTTTGTCTCACTCACCCTCGTCAGCGTGGTCAAACCGGCCCAGCACAAAGTTAATACCAATCCATGCATAAACACCTGAAACACACCATGGACACATCATAACCATAACCAGAGTGAGATGGTTCCACAGACAGACAGACAGACAGACAGACAGACAGACAGACAGACAGACAGACAGACAGACAGACAGACAGACAGACAGACAGACAGACAGACAGACAGACAGACAGACAGACAGACAGACAGACAGACAGACACACACACAGACAGACAGACACACACACAGACAGACACACAGACAGACAGAGCGAGTGAACAATACAGCCTCCTCCTGGACGTTCCCTTAAACACAGACCTCGGATCAGTTTCTCCAAGGTTTATATCTCATCATAACATGTTCCCACAGTCAGAACTGAATGTGTCCAGCATGTGTTCAGCTATGCTGCTCCGTTCTCCTGGAACCTACAGTATTACAAAAAAAAATAAAAAATGTGAAGATAGATTCGCTTCTTGCCATGGAGTGATGATGTTCTTTTTTTCTTCTTTTATTTATGTCCATGCTATAGTAAGGATAGAATGTCCACTATCCTTTGTGTAGTTGTGATCCACCTTTTAGCCACCAGAGGGCAGCAACAGCGGCTTCAAATGCTGCCACTGACTACTGCAGGGGATCAGCACAGAGACGGTGCAACACTTTATCTAACCACCAGGGTAATCACATTTAACCAGGGTAATCACACTGATATCTAACCAGGGTAATCACACTGATATCTAACCAGGATAATCACACTGATATTTAACCAGGGTAATCACACTGATATTTAACCAGGGTAATCACATTGATATTTAACCAGGGTAATCACACTGATATTTAACCAGGGTAATCACATTGATATTTAACCAGGGTAATCACATTGATATTTAACCAGGGTAATCACACTGATATTTAACCAGGGTAATCACACTGATATTTAACCAGGGTAATCACATCTATATTTAACCAGGGTAATCACAGTGATATTTAACCAGGGTAATCACATCTATATTTAACCAGGGTAATCACATCTATATCTAACCAGGGTAATCACATCTATATCTAACCAGGGTAATCACAGTGATATTTAACCAGGGTAATCACATCTATATTTAACCAGGGTAATCACAGTGATATTTAACCAGGGTAATCACATCTATATTTAACCAGGGTAATCACATTGATATTTAACCAGGGTAATCACAGTGATATTTAACCAGGGTAATCACACTGATATTTAACCAGGGTAATCACATCTATATCTAACCAGGGTAATCACATCTATATTTAACCAGGGTAATCACAACTATATCTAACCAGGGTAATCACACTGATATTTAACCAGGGTAATGGCCAAGAAGGCAGCATACAGAACATGTTCACATATTAAAACAACCTTAAAACAAATAAAAACCAGATATTGAGAACACACAGGGACTCAAGCCCACATCAAAGCTCTTCGTCTCACCTTCCTGTTTCCCAGAGATGACCTCAGTGTGTGAGCGGGAGAAGAGGAAGTCGAACTCCATGGACACGTCAGCCACCAGGTCGTCCAGGATGGCGGCCTGCTGGCTGGAGACAGAGAGAGAGGTACGACTGAGGCCTGAATACTGGACTCACAGCCCCGGGACCTCACACTTACGTCCCCGCAATCTCAACGTGCAGTTTTATTGATCCCCAAATCGTCCCAATTCCTCAAAATACGTTGTTGTAGCCGATTTCTATCCATCGTCCGGGGACTGTCATGTCCCAGAATAACATGTATGCCACTTTAGATACTTTTCTTTTTATTGTGTCGTCATTTCTATCACAAGATGTCTTCATACTTGTTTTAGCCTGGTATCAGACCTGTTTTAATCTGGTATCAGACCTGTTTTAATCTGGTATCAAACCTGTTTTAATCTGGTATCAAACCTGTTTTGATCTGGTATAAAACCTGTTTTGATCTGGTATCAGACCTGTTTTAATCTGGTATCAGACCTGTTTTTAATCTGGTATAAAACCTGTTTTGATCTGGTATCAGACCTGTTTTAATCTGGTATCAGACCTGTTTTAATCTGGTATCAGACCTGTTTTAATCTGGTATCAGACCTGTTTTAATCTGGTATCAGACCGTTTTAATCTGGTATCAAACCTGTTTTAATCTGGTATCAAACCTGTTTTAATCTGGTATCAGACCTGTTTTAATCTGGTATCAGACCGTTTTAATCTGGTATCAGACCCGTTTTAATCTGGTATCAAACCTGTTTTAATCTGGTATCAAACCTGTTTTAATCTGGTATCAGACCTGTTTTAATCTGGTATCAGACCTGTTTTAATCTGGTATAATCTGGTATCAGACCTGTTTTAATCTGGTATCAAACCTGTTTTAATCTGGTATCAGACCTGTTTTAATCTGGTATCAGACCTGTTTTAATCTGGTATCAAACCTGTTTTAATCTGGTATCAGACCTGTTTTAATCTGGTATCAGACCTGTTTTAATCTGGTATCAGACCTGTTTTAATCTGGTATCAGACCTGTTTTAATCTGGTATCAAACCTGTTTTAATCTGGTATCAGACCTGTTTTAATCTGGTATCAAACCTGTTTTAATCTGGTATCAGACCTGTTTTAATCTGGTATCAAACCTGTTTTAATCTGGTATCAGACCTGTTTTAATCTGGTATCAGACCTGTTTTAATCTGGTATCAGACCTGTTTTAATCTGGTATCAGACCTGTTTTAATCTGGTATCAGACCTGTTTTAATCTGGTATCAGACCCGTTTTAATCTGGTTGTGTACCGCTGCATCCCTAACACACACACACACACACACACACACACACACACACACACACACACACACACACACACACACACACACACACACACACACACACACACACACACACACACACACACACACACACACACACACACACACACACACACACACACACCTGTCTGACAGCAGCCTCATGCCCGCGGTGCAGAGGATGTAGAGGGGCGTCTCCCTGTGCTTGGTCCTGGGGACGTAGGCTGCAGCGAAGCTGAGCAGCGGCTGGAGGTAGTTGCTGGCCTGGCTGGGGCTCAGAGCCATGGTGGAGATACCTGAGGACCACAACACACACACACCACTTAACTAGGGTTGGGTACCGAACTCTGTACTTTTAATGGTACTACAGAGTACCGATTCATTTACATTTACATTTAGTTGAACGCTTTTATCCAAAGCGAGCGACTTACAAGTTCTGTACAAGTCATCAGGAAGGCCACAACTCTTTCAGCTGAGTAACAATGTTCATCAAAGTGTCGAGTGCTACAGTGTAGGTTAGTATATTAGCACAAGTGCATTACAGTAAGGTTATTTAGGGTTATTTAAAATGTTTTATTATTTCTTTTCATTTCAGGTATTGGTTGAAGAAGTGTGTCTTTAGTCGACGGCCAAAGGTTGCACGGGTTTCGGCTGTCCTAACTGTGGTGGGCAGCTCGTTCCACTATTGTGGGGCAAGGACCGAGAATAGGAGGCTTCTCCCGGAGCTCGGATAGGAGTGGGTCTGAGGCGGCCAGAAGATGCAGAGCGTAGGGGTCTTGAGGGTGTGTAGTTAGAGACCATTGACCGGAGGTAGGCGGGAGCCGTTCCCTTTGCCGCACGATATAATAATAATAATAATAATAATAATAATAATAATAATAATAATAATAATAATAATAATAATAATAATAATAATAATAATAATAATAATACTACTACATCTATTTTATATAGCGCTTTTCCAGGTGTGACTTCCAAGATATGCCAGGTCGAGGGCCTTGAAGCGGATGGGGAGCCAGTGCAGGTCCCCGAGAAGTGGGGTGACATGGGCTGACTTCGGTAGGTTTGAGATCAGGCGGGCGGCTGCATTCTGAATCTTGAATTCTGAATTCACGCTAGATCAAATCGGTACCACGGGGAGCTGTTTTCAGGGCAGTCTATTTGCAGAGAGAACATAATTAAGTAGAGTCCGCTACCCGAGACACACATTCTCCTTGATTTGTACCACAATTTGGGACCCAAATAGGAGCATGGAACATAACGCACAAATTCCATCCCGTGCACATTCAAGTCCTCTCCACCCTCGGGTCTTTGGCCACCGGCACGGCCCATCGTGATATTGGAGATGGATCGAGCAATAGACTGTTACTGTACCACCCATGTAGCTGTCAAAGCTCCATCACAAATTCAGTTATGTGAATAGAAAGGGATTCCACTCAGTCAATGTACATGCGATGCGGATTTGGCTGATACATGTCGTTGCTGGTGACCGGGAGGAACGCACGCATTGTATTTAATTAAATTGTAATGTTATTACTGGGGTATCTGTAATTAAAATATCACTTAAATGCAGGTGATCGGGGTTATCCACTGAAGCCATGGTTAATTGACTCTGACCAACCCGATCCAACAGGAGTGCGATTATAACGGACTCACGCGCGCACAAGAGCCCTTTAGAGCGCAGTTGGCCTGCTTGTTTGGCACGGGGGGGGGGGGGGGGGGGGGGGGGGGGGGGGGGCAGACGCAGAACACCCACCTCCAAACGCGATTGTTTAAAATAAAAAGCGAAATACTATTATTTTGTGTCATGTTTCCAAATAAGATTGTTCACAACGGGGAATGCTGTATACGTTCAATTCGTTGGTTAGACCTCCGTGATCAATCTCGCTCTTTCAGTGAAGTTTCTCATAGTTCGCTTAGCCCATTTTTCCACATTCCATGGCATGGGGGTGTTTCATTACCATATATGGTTAATTGGGGGCAGTTCTGTATGCAAATACTTACAATCGTGCACGAGCATAGACGGTAAGAACAATTGGTATTTATCAACAGGAGTCTGCGTACGACCTGTGCACGCACGTTTGATACATTTTTCTGTGCGTAGAGACATTCTAAATTCCGGGCGTAGGAACAAAAATAGAACACTTTCTACGCATTATTGATAAATGAGGGGCCAGATGAGGGAGAGTGTCACACAGGGAGTCACACACACACACACAGGGAGTCACACACACACACACACACACACACACACACACACACACACACACACACACACACACACACACACACACACACACACAGGGAGTCACACACAGGGAGTCACACACAGGGAGTCACACACACACACACACACACACACACACACACACACACACAGGGAGTCACACACAGGGAGTCACACACAGGGAGTCACACACACAGGAGACACACACAGGAGACACACACACACAGGAGACACACACAGGAGTCACACACACACACACACAGGAGTCACACACAGGGAGTCACACACACAGGAGACACACACAGGAGTCACACACACACACACACAGGAGTCACACACAGGAGTCACACACACACACAGGAGACACACACAGGAGACACACACAGGAGACACACACAGGAGACACACACACAGGAGACACACACAGGAGACACACACAGGAGTCACACACACACACACACAGGAGACACACACAGGAGACACACACAGGAGACACACACACACACACACACAGGAGACACACACAGGAGACACACACAGGAGTCACACACACACACACACAGGAGACACACACAGGAGACACACACAGGAGACACACACACACACACACACAGGAGACACACACAGGAGTCACACACACACACACAGGAGACACACACACAGGAGACACACACGAGACACACACAGGAGACACACACAGGAGACACACACAGGAGACACACACACACAGGAGACACACACAGGAGACACACACAGGAGACACACACAGGAGACACACACAGGAGACACACACAGGAGACACACACAGGAGACACACACAGCACACACACAAGAGACACACACAGGAGACACACACAGGAGACACACACAGGAGTCACACACAGGAGACACACACACAGGAGACACACACAGGAGACACACACAGGAGACATACACAGGAGACACACACAGGAGTCACACACAGGAGACACACACAGGAGACACACACAGGAGACACACACAGGAGACACACACAGGAGACATACACAGGAGACACACACAGGAGTCACACACAGGAGACACACACAGGAGACACACACAGCTGTACTGTAAACCCTTTAACACTTTGAGTGCCAACGACGAGAAATCTCATTATTAATCGTTATTTTTTTTATTCGCGATTTCCATTCATTTTTCATCAATCTAGCCTCACGTTACCACTGGGAATCTCGCTGAGCTCGAACAGGGAAAATACCGCCCCCTATCGTCTCCCGGATGATAATGCACCTATTGGATTGGACTGAATGAAAATGCATGGGGAAAAGAAAATCCGAAATCCACATTTTACTTGTCAGGCATGTAATCCGAGCCGATTGCAGTCTTTGTGGACCATCAGAACAGTGTGGAATATGTGTTTCGAGCACCCAGCGTTGGATCAATAAACGCGATCGATATTTGGAATGCCGATCAGGAATTGGAATAATCTTTTTGGAGAACATCTGATCTGAGGTAAGGAATCTATTTTACCAGTGTTGGGGTAATCAGAGCTTTTTTCACAGATATATCAACGTGTCCCCTATGTCTGTATGTGTGTGTATGTGTGTGTATGTCTGTGTGTTGATCAGGAAATAAGACAATCGATTTTTCAGCCCGTTTCTCTAGCGTGCATAAGTACACATATACTATCGATAATCTAGCGTTTATTTGAAAACCATTAATAAATAGGCCGAAAAATGACAACGTTTTTTGTGTATTCCAGTAAAGGGTGATTCCTGCAGAATCTCTTTTTTTTCTGGAAATTTCCAAAAAAAAAAAAAAGCTTTTTTCTAAATGGTATAAAACGGAAATGTACCGATGAAAAAACTATCCGTTTCGACAATGTTGACTGCAAGCAAGTCATTGATAAGCGACGGGCGTATTAGACACATAGCCATAATTTAAGATATGGTTTATGCGTTCGCAAATGTGCTCGCCCTCTCATTGAATAGAGCGTTGGCACTCAAGCGCTAAATCGTGCGCCCCCTGCTGGCACTCAAAGTGTTAAAGCCCCACCCCCTCCCTTTAAATCCCCGCCCCCTCCCGTTAAAGCCCCGCCCCCTCCCCCTCCTCACCAGGCTTGATCTTCTTGACCACCGGCTTGCGGTCGCGGTCCCTCATCTGCCTGATGTCCAGCAGCGTGTGGGGGTTGCCGTTGTGCGCGGGCCAGTAGTACACGAACACCCGCGAGCCGCTGCTGCCGCAGTCCACCACGACCCCGTAGTTCAGCGCCGAGTTCAGGACATCGGTGGCCTCCATGGTCTCTGCTAGGGAGAGGTATCTGGAGGGCGAGGAGGAGAGAGGACGGGAGCCGGTTAACCCATTCACTGCGACAATACACAGAGGGTTAACCCTTTACTATCACACTACAGACGGTTAACCGTCTGTAGTGTGATAGTAAAGGGTTAACCGTCTGTAGTGTGATAGTAAAGGGTTAACCGTCTGTAGTGTGATAGTAAAGGGTTAACCTTCGAGAGTGTGGTAGTGAAAGGGTTGTATTTTTTTGTATTTATTTATTAACACAGTTAAACAAAAGTAAAAACAATACATAATAAGTTATAACCATCAGGGGGACCCTGATGTAAACAAGACAAACGTCTTTCTCAGGTCTGCATCCCCTTAACAATTGTATGTATTGAGCCATACTGTATTGTACCCATTCTGCAATCTGTTAAATAAAGTTTTCATTCATTCATTCAAGGAGAAGTTAGAAGCCTAGAGGCTTATCGAGAACTTCCCCTGTTTTATAAAATCAAACATACAAAAATATACATATTATAAAATACCAGAATACATTCAAAAGATACGTGTTAATACAAACATGCATACACACAGTACATACATGCATGTACTGTATACAGCGTACATATACATAATAATATAACAACCCACCCACCTGCCTACAAACCTACCCACCCACATAACCAAATGCATACCTACATGCATGACCTATTTATCTATCTACTACTTTTGGATATGAGAATTTTTTTGTAGTTTGCTTAAAAAATAAGCAGAGATGGAGATTTCCTCAGTATAGGATCAGCTGCATTCCAAAGATTGGACCCTCTATACCTCACTGAGAACTGCCTAAGTGAAGTACCACAATAAGGTATATGCAGGTCCTGGACTGACGTGTAGCATATGAATGAACATCTGAATTAAAAGAAGAAAGAAAAATTAAAACCATTTGGTAGATTGTGATCATAAATGCATTTGTACACAAATATACATATCTATAAAGAATTAACCTCAGACAGTCAGAATGTTTAGTTTCTTGAAAAGAGGAGCAGATGGTTCAAATCGATCTATCGATCTACGAGGGTTGCCAGTCTAACAAATCTTTTTTGAAGTAAAATAATTTTTTTAAGATGAGATGAATGAGTGCTAGCCCATATTATGTTACAATAAGATATGTAAGGAAAGATAAGACTATAATACAGGATTAAAAACAACTTCTATTTATCAATGAACACACCTTCCTAATTATACCTACTGACTTCATTGCTTTTTTTAAAACATGATCAATGTGTTTTTTCCAATTGAGTTTATCATCAACTAAGATCCCTAAAAACTTTGTTGAAGTTACTTGTTTGATTTCGGTGTTACTTATTAATAGCTTTGCCTCCTTTTTCGAATAACTTTTACCTTTATTACAAAATACAATAAAATTAGATTTTTCTACATTTAACGATAGCTTATTAGTCTGGAACCAATCTGAGACACAAGATAAACCATCATTGGCTTCCCTAATTAATACTGCAAAATTCTCATGTGACATTATAATGTTGGTGTCATCAGCAAACAAGATCGAGAATACTCTAGGTCTAGGAGATACTAGGGGTGGAACGGTACGCATTCGAACCGTGTACCGAACAATACACACATGCCCCGAACCGCGGAGGTCGTACCGAACGGTACACATTCGGGGCATGTGTGTATTGTTCGGTTATATATAACGTTACGTTAGCTATGAGCTAACTAACTTTAGCCGCGAGCTAACTAATGTTAGCCGCAAGCTAACCGTGGAAACGCTCACAGAGAAGTGACTCCACGACACCAGTTCGATTAGTGGGGAAGGGGGGTATATTGATGAGTTAATACTTTGACAAATGTTGCCTATATTTTTCAGTCAGTTCGGTCTTTGTGTGCCAAACATTATTAAAGGTAAACCTTTTTTTTTACCAAATAAATGAGAAGCATGTTTAAATCAGCAATGCCTCCCCTCTTGCTGTACCAAAATCTCTCCTAGCTCTAACCGTCACTGTCAAAATAATGTGCCTGATGTCAAATGGCCTCATTCTTTCAGTTTTTGCATGACTACGTCCTTGAGAATAACTGAAAAGTTGGATTATTTTTAGGCTATATATCTTATGTTGATGTATGGTATTTTTGGAGTGTTACATTTAAAAGAAAAATTAAAAACAACGTATACCGAACCGAAAACCGTAAACCTAAAACCGTGATACGAACCGAACCGTCGATTTTATGAACCGTTCCACCCCTAGGAGATACCCAAGCAAAATCATGTATATAAATCAAAAATAAAAGGGGGCCAAGTATAGAGCCCTGAGGAACCCCACAGACTAGCTTTGCCCTGTCAGAGTCATCGCTATTAATGGAAACAAACTGTTATTATAAAGATAGTCACTGAGCCATTTAATCACGTCGCCAGCCAAACCATACCTCTGAAGCTTTGATATAAGTATTTTATGGTCCACAGTATCAAATGCTTTGGATAGATCCAGAAATATACCAATTGAAAATTGCTTATTGTCTAGTGCATCTGTGATTCTATCTATGAACTGTAAGAGAGCCATGTAAGTAGAGTGTTTTTGTCTGAAACCATATTAATAATAATAATAAATTTATTTTATATAGCGCCTTACATTAGGAATCTCAAAGCGCTTTACATACATGATATTATAGCATACAGACAAACAGTACAGGGACAAACACAGTACATGAACTTTCACAATGACGACATAGTAGGATTAATACAGAGAGAGGGAGACAACTTAGAGACAAGACATAGAACATTTTTAAATAAATAATAATACTAAAGTATAGGTCTGTACAGATGTGAAAATGTAAGTGATGCATGGGGTTGGGGGGTCAGGAGTGTGGGTATGCAAGTTTCAACAGGTGGGTTTTGAGGTGGGACTTAAATGGGACTTACATTTCTACAGATGGGGCTTCTTTGATGTGTAATGGGAGTTGATTCCAGAGTCGGGGAGCAGCGGAGGAGAATGATTTGTTTTCTGTGGATTTAAGGCGGTAGTGTGGTGTGCTCAGAAGGGCTAAGTTGGATGAGCGGAGTGAGCGGGAGGGAGTGTAGTGTTGAAGAAGGTTGTAGATGTAATCAGGTGCTAGGGAGTGGAGGGCTTTGCAAGTGAGGAGACAGATCTTAAGTCAATCCTATACTTGACAGGGAGCCAGTGAAGTGAGGAGAGGACAGGTGTGATGTGGGAGAATTTGGGGCAGCGGGTGATCATGCCGGCTGAGGTGTTCTGAATTAGTTGAAGTTTATGGAGGGATTTAGATGTTGAGCCAATGAGTAATGCATTACAGTAATCTAGACGGTAGAAAATGAGGGCATGAACCAGCTTTTCAGTGTCGGAGGGGGACAGTAGTGGTCTAATGCGTGAAATGTTCCCGAGGTGAAAGTAGCATGTCTTGGTGATGTTGTTGATGTGTGGTTCGAATGTTAGTTTGGGGTCAAAAAGAACACCCACGTTTTTCACTGTGGGGGAGGGGAGGATAGAGTGGTTGTTGATGGATATGGAGCAGTCAGAGTTTTTACGGAGAAGGTGAGGTGTGCCCATTACAAGGATTTCAGTTTTAGTGCTATTGAGTTGGAGAAGGTTGTGGTTCATCCAGATTTTTATTTCAGAGAGGCAGGAGGAGAGGGCAATAGTAGCCGCAGTGGTGTCAGGAGGGGAGTGAATGTATAACTGTGTGTCATCGGCGTAGCAGTGGTATTGAAGACCATGTGTTCTGAAAATGTGGCAGAGGGGTAACATATAGAGGGAGAAGAGTATTGGACCAAGGACTGAGCCTTGGGGGACACCAGATGTAACAGGGAAAGAAGTTGAGGTATGACTGTCCATGGTAGTGAACTGGTGTCTGTCTGATAGATAGGAGTGAAATAGGTGGAGAGCTGAGCCTGTGATGCCAACTGTGTGTTCTAAACGGGAGAGTAGGATGTTGTGATCAATGGTGTCAAAAGCAGCGCTGAGGTCGAGGAGGATGAGTATGGAGAGAAAACTGGAATCTGAATTTAGCAGGATGTCGTTGGTGACTTTAACAAGAGCAGATTCTGTACTGTGATGTTTTCGGAAGCCTGCTTGAAAGGGTTCAAAAAGGGAGTTGTTCTCTAGGTGGGTGTGGAGCTGGTTGGAGATAATCTTTTCAAGTGTTTTGGATAGAAATGGTAGGTTGGAAATTGGTCTGTAATTACTGAGGGTATTGGGATCCAAATTGGGTTTCTTGATAAGGGGGGTGACAGCTGCTGTTTTCAGTAATGGGGGGGAAACACCAGATGAGAGGGATGTGTTGAAGATGTGTGTGATGGGGGGGCTGAGGGCAGAGAAGCAAGATTTTGTGAGAGAGGAGGGAATAGGGTCAAGGAGACATGTTGTGGGTTTGGATTGCATTATAGTCTTGGTGACAGTATCTGTAGAAACTTGAGTGAAGTGTGAGAGTTTGGTGCCTGTGAATATAGGATCTGGGGGGGGCTGGGTGTGCTGGGCGGTGTTGGCTAAGATATCTTTTCGAATGATGTCAACTTTGTTGATAAAAAAGTTCATGAAGAGGTTACATTGGTCAGTGGATGCTGGGAGTGTGGCTGGTTTACCTGGTGCAATGAGAGTGTTGATGGTGGAAAAAAGAGACCTGGGGTTGTTGCGGCATGTTTCAATCTGGGTGGCGTAGTATTGGGATCTGGCAGTTTGCAGGGCTTTAGAATAGGACTGTTGATGGGACTGATAGGCAAGGAGGTGGATATTTGAACCAGTTTGCAACCATTTGCGTTCAAGTCTGTCGACCAGTTGTTTTTAGGGAACGCAGTTCAGGGGTATACCAGGGAGCAGAGCGGGAAAAGGAGACTGTACGTGACTTTAGGGGGGCAGCTTTGTCTAGAATGGCGATGAGAGGTGTGTTATACAGTTGAACAGCATGGTTGGGGGAGTGAGATTGAAGCACATTTACAGAGGAGGTGATGTCATTGCACAGAATGGGGAGATTAACAGATTGTACATTGCGGAAAGTGATTATGCGTTTACCGTTAGTGAGTGGTAGAGGAATAGACAGATTAAAGCAAACAGCAAGGTGATCAGAGATTCCAAGTTCAGAGCTTGTGAGAGAAGTAATAGATAAACCAGATAAGCAGACTAGATCTAGGGTGTGGCCATGTTTGTGAGTTGGAAAATGTACACATTGTTGCAGATTGTAACAGTCAAGCAGGGAAAGAAATTATTTTGCCAGGTTGCAGTGTGAAGAGAGTAGACAGTAGTTCTGATAGTTCATTGTGAAAAACAGTGTTATTGGCTTTGGGGGGTCTATACACAAGAATGACAAGCACAGGGTTGGCAGGAGTTTTGAGGTGGAAAGCAAGACATTCAAATGAGGTGAATTCAGAAACAGTCATTGGAGTGAGTGAAATGCTGGATCGGTAAAAAATTGCTAATCCACCCCCACGTCCGTGGGAGCGTGATTTGATGTTCGTATAATATATTTGTAGCTAAGGGGCTACACAACCCTGACTGTATTTAAATGTTAGATTAGACCACTACTAGAATATTAATTAGCCAGACATTAAAGGTACACAAAATGGTGGACACTCTATTAACTGAGAGGGGACAGTGATACAAAGTTAAATAATCACTTTAATGTCAATAGCAAACATACATATAATATATATAGCGCAGATCTCCTGTTACTAATAGAATGTCAATGCAATAATGTCAGAGGTAAGTATAGTCCTGGACTACTAGTACCCGACCGCCGGAGCTCTGAATGGAGTGAGAAGGAGTGAACAGCCCGGGGAAAACAAGATGGCGGATGGAGACGATATTCTCTGAGTTCCTACTCCAGAGAGTTGCAGACCAACGTGGGATAATCCTGTCGTCGCTGGTTAGGGGGGGTCTCGTACGGACCTGGTTCCTGTATTCCAAGCGCCCGATGGCAGGATTAATAGCTAATATTCCAAACGCCCGTTGGCATGGTCGCTAGCTAGTTAGACCTCGTATGCTAAGGCTAACCCGCATGTAGTCCGTAATAGGTCGTTGAATCAAGAACGCAGCTGGGTTCAGCTAGAAGTCTCTCAACATTACGTCCTTATTTGCCCGTCTGCAAATCTACAGAGATGGCTATTTACTTCACTTCGCTCGAACAAGTCAATCTACTTGGCGAATGGTGGCTCGACAATATTATAGTGGTATCTAATTAGCTGTACAGCTTTCTATCAAGATACGTTGCTTGCCGTCTGGTTTACTGCTGCACCAAACGTTTCTTCTCTCTCACACTCTCTGCCCGGGCATGTTCCAAAACCCTGCGCATGCGCTCACGCTGTCTACGGCGTTAAGAATGGAACATATACAAAGAAGCGAATGATAAATACTGTTAGGTAAATAGACGACGTGAAAATATATATCTTATATATATAAACAATATATAAGGTATACAAAATAATAAACGTGGACTTTATGTGTTAATCTGGACCTTCAGAACAGCCGCCCCCTAATTAGTCGGAACCTAATTAGCAAATAAAATTTGGGGCACAGATTAATATCAAAGGTCAAGTCAATTTCTCCATAATGGGCTATGGGGAGTTGGAAGTAATCTATAAAGTCGATGGGTTATCGTCGTCGTCAGGGGGGTCAGGGAACGCAGGAAGCTCTATCAACTTAGCTACTGGTCTGGTATAAGTCCGCCCTTGGACGATGACCTCTGCCGCTCTGACCTTCCCATCCGAACCATTGATTACTCGGCTCACACGGCCGGCTGGCCACGTAGCTCGGGGTAGTGACTGGTCTATGATCATCACGACGGTCCCCACGGTCAGGTTGTCCCTGTCTTTCACCCATTTCTGGCGGGCTTGAAGGGAGGGTAAGTAGTGTAGGAGGAAGCGGGCCCAAAACTGGTCGGCCAGTACTTGGCTGTGTCTCCACATTCTCCGTCCGCTCATCTCGTCCTGTCTGTACACAGTCTGAGGAAGGGCAGGGTCCAGCCGCCCCATCAAGAGGTAGTTTGGGGTGATGGGATAGACGTCAGCTACGTCGCTTGAAACGTAGCCGAGGGGCTTGGAGTTCAGAACTCCCTCAATCTCGGTGAGGACCGTAGCCAGGACTTCATCGCCCACTGTCTGGGCTCCAAGTACGGTGTACATAGCGGTCTTTATTGATCGGACCTCTCTCTCCCACGTTCCCCCGAAATGGGGAGCATTCGGTGGATTGAACTGGAAGGTGACCTGCGCCGGGGCAAGGCGAATCTTGAGTTCTTCACCCATGTTCAGGAAGCTCGCTCTCAGTTCCGTGTCTCCTCCTCGGAAATTTGTCCCTTGGTCTGACAATAGCACTGAGGGGGTCCCTCTCCTCGCTTGGAACCTCCGGAATGACATGAGGAACGAGTCTGTACTCATCGACTGGAGGAGCTCAATGTGAACAGCTCTGGTGGTCATGCATTTATACACGATGCCCCACCTCTTCTCTGTTCCTCTTCCTCTCTTGACATTGAATGGGCCGAAGCAGTCCACGCCCGTGGAGTGGAAGGCCCGCTCGCCGACTCGGAGGCGGCAGGGAGGCAGGTCTGCCATCTTCGGGATAATAGGCTGTGCCCTCCACTTGCGACAGGTCGGGCAAGTTCGTTGGAATCGGCGTACAGCTTCTCTCCCTTGGAGTATCCAGAAGCGCCGTCGGATCTCGGCAAAGACTCGCTCGGTCCCCGCGTGGCACACCACCTCGTCGTATTTCTGAATGATCAGGTCGGTTACCCTGTGTCGGCTGCTTAGGACGATGGGATGCTTAACATCCTCGGCCAAGTCCGGGGCCTGTCTCAACCGACCACCCACCCTGATGAGGCCCTGGGCGTCGATTTCTGGGGCTAAGGTGAGGAGTCGACTGTCTGAGGGGACTGGCTTTGCCCTTATCAAACACTCCATTTCCTCTGGGAAAGAGTCTCTCTGCGCCCTCTGCAGCACAAGAAGTTCCGCTTCCTTGTAGGCAGATGCACTGAGGTCTGTGGTGGGGGGGAGCTCCGGGTGGTGCCATAGGAATGTCCTTTTTTGGGCACTCTCCAGAGTTTGACAGTCGTCTAGGTCCGGGCCCGTTGGAGCCGGGGCTTGACTCAGCCCGCAGAACATGGACTTTTTTATTTCTGACTCGTCTTGGTTCGCATCCCGCGGTGTTGAGATAGGCCACTTCTCCTCCGGGAGTCTGAGGAACTCTGGGCCATCACTGTTAGGACGGGTGAGGTCGGCTAGGGACATCCCCCGTGTGATGACATCCGCTGGGTTCTGCTTGGTGTCAACATATCTCCAACATTCCGCTCCTACCAGGTCTTGGATTTCCGATACTCGGACGCCTACGAACACTTTGTACCGGCAGGAGGCGGACTGGATCCAGGTGATCACAGTCATAGAGTCTGACCATAGGATGATCTCACGCACCGGTATGGTGAGTTCACTTTGCACCATTTTGGCGAGTTGCGCGCCTACCAGAGCTGCGCAGAGCTCTAGTCGCGGAATCGACTGCTGCTTGCGGGGAGCAATCCTCGAACGGGCCAGGACGAAGGCTACGTGGACTTCTCCCTCTTCTCGAGCTCTCAGGTAGGCCACTGATCCGTACGCCACTTCAGAGGCGTCGCTGAAGACGTGCAGGTCTATCTGACACGTCTCCAGTCGCACGGTAGGGGGAAAGTAGCTTCGCGGGATGGCAACCTCGCGAAGTAAGACAAGTTCATCCTCCCACTCTCTCCATGTGGTGGCTAGGTGCTCGGGTATGGGGTCATCCCAGCCCTGCTCCTTGGCCCACAATTCTCTCACCAGCATCTTCGCCCGGGTGGTGTAGGGGAGATTGTACCCCATAGGGTCGTACTGGCTGGCGAGTGTTCGGTACACACTCCGCCGAGTGGTCAGTCTAGTCGTGGACGTCTCCTGGTCCGTCCTCAGAGGTGTGTGCCGGTAGTGAAGCGAGTCCGTCTTAAAGCGCCAGACGAGACCCAGAGTCATCTCTTGCGCTTCGCCTGGGGTGTGCGCCATCCAGGTCTCGCTGCTAGCGGCCTTAGTCTCTGGAGGGAGGTGCCGGAGAACTTGAGGGTCGCTACTGGCCCACTGTCGGAGGTCGAATCCACCTTTGGCTAACGAAGCCCGTAGCTTCATCAGGATGCTCTCTGCTTCTTCTGGCGTTGATACGCTCTGTAGACAGTTGTCCACGTAGAAACTTCGTTCCACGCTGTGTCGAACATCATCGTCAGCTCCGGGGTCTTCGGCCACGTGCTTCTGTAACGCGAACGTGGCGCAGCACGGGCTGCAGGTGGTGCCGAAGGGGAGTACCTCCCATTGGTATATCGAGGGTTGTTCGTCGTCGAGCCTCTCCCTCCACAGAAACCTCAGTAAAGGCTTGTCTTCCTCCATCAGTCGAACTTGTAAGAACATCCCCTTGATGTCGCCGCTGATGGCCACTTTGTCCTGACGAAAGCGTATCAGGACGCAGAGGAGGGAGGGTCCAAGTGTAGGACCGGGCAGGAGCTGGCGATTCAGATTCTGCTGTCCAATCTGATGACTGCAATTGAACACAATGCGGTTTTTTCCGTTGTGGGTGACATTGTGGTGGGGCACGTACCAGGACTCTGTCGTCCCTTCTGCCTCGTGGTCATCGATTTTCTTTATGTGGCCGGCCGTTACCAGCTTCTCGATCTCGGCGCGATAGATCGTTGCTTGTGGGGGGTTCTTGGCGAGGCGCCGCTCGGTGCTCTGTAGGTAGTGGTGCGTCGCTCCCTTAGGCACGTGCAGAGTGGGCATCCCTTCTCGCCTCAAGAGTGGGGTCGCGTACCTTAGCACTCCGTCGACCTCGACCCTAGTAGTCTTCTGCTCTAGTAGAGCGATGGCATACTTGTCCTCCTTGGACCGAACCATCTTCCGTTCGTTCTTGAATGGCAGCGCATCTAGCGTCCATAACCTCTCAACGTGCTGTAGGAGAGTGGGGTCTGTGTCGCTCGCCTTGGTGTAAAGGCAGCGTGTGGACGTTGGTCGGCTGGAAGGCCCGGAGAGGGGGCCCTGGAGCGTCCACACCAGCCGGGTCTTAACCGCGGCTGGGCATCCTCTGGGTCCGATGTGGACCGCATCAGTAGGGACAATGAGGTCCGCGTGGTCGGACCCAATGAGTAGGGTGGGTGTGGCGCCGCTGATAGGCGGTATGGGCAATGGACCTGTCTCAAAACCCTGCCCTCTTTTCTTGATCCTCCAATCACAGCTGTCGCTTACCTCTGACTTCCTCGTACAAACAAAGTTTGTACGAGGAAGTCCGAGGTAAGCGACAGCTGTGATTGGAGGATCAAGAAAAGGGGCAGGGTTTGAGACAGGTCTATTGGCGTAGGTGGTCGTACTTTTCCCTCAGCTGTGGGATGGGGTAATCGTAGCGTGACAAGCCTATGTCGTAGCTCGTGAACGCCTTGCTGATGGCGTACCGCTTCTCAGGCTGGTCGATCGCTGCAATGGTGAACGAGACGCTTTCACCTTTGATTGTCTTTAAGTCTCGACGAATGGTACGGAGAGTCATGGTCTCCTCGGGACCCCGCAGGTCCAACTGGGTCGCGGCGGAGGCGAGGAGGAGTGTCTTCTCCGACCCGTCGTCGAGGACGGCGTAGGTGTCGAGTACCTTGTCCCCGTGACTGAGGAGTACTCGTACCACCTTGAGGAGCACTCTGGAGCTCCCACTCTTCGCGGGGTCGATGTAGAGTACTTCTGCTCTCGAGTTCATTAGTGGAGCTGGGTTCCGCTTGTTGCTCTCGTGCAGTGCTTCGAGGTGAGCGCCGTCACACTTGCCACACTTCTTCTTAAGGTGGCATTCTGCTGCCATGTGGCCGCACGCGCAGCGGAAGCAGCGGTGGTTAGCCTTAATCCACTGACTTACTGGTGGTCAGTTTCTTGAATGCGTCGCACTGTGACAGCCAGTGTTCACTGTCGCAGTATTGACATGCGATCTTCCATTTCCCCTTGGAGCGGGGGTTGTGACTCTTCTGCCGTGACACCGACTCGGCCTGGTGCATCACTGTGATGGGCCTGCTTTGGTCTTTAGCCCTCCTCTGTCCCTCTTTAAAGTTCGAGCCACCCCATGCAAAGGTGTCAATCCTTAGGCTGCTAACCTCCCTGGCTAGGAAGTCAGCAAGATCCAACAGTGACTGTTCTGGGGCATTCGGGTCACGGTAGTTTCGTTGCCGCCGAAAACGTTCTTGGCGGAATGGGGGGAGCTTCTCTAATATGCGCTCCACGTTGGAGTTGGCGTACAGCTCGTACATCCCCTTCTCTCGTTGGGACCCGAGCATCCCTACTAGGGACTGTACTTTGACGGATAGGTCATCCAGGGCTCGGTTGTCTTTAGCCGGGGGGAGGCGTTCGATCTCACGTATCTCCTGAATGACATAATCCCACGTACGTCCGTAACGTCCGTCGAGGGCAGCCAGGGCGTCAAAATAGGGAGTTTGTGAATTGGAGTATGCCAGCGCAATGTTGTGCGCTCTAGTTACCATGAGATGTTTAAGGAGGATGGCGTACTTGTATCGCTCGTCCTGTACTCCTGACATGATTGTCTCTAGGCACATACGCAACTCGGTATACTGCGCTCGGTCTTCTCTGGTGAAGTCTGGGAATGTGGGTGTCCCAATGTAGGGTGCCATGGAGGGCTGCGACACTGACACACGTTGGGGGAGGGGCGTTCTCGGCGAGGTGCCCTCGACGTGATGATCTCCGGGAGCTCCGGGTGGAAAAATGGGGAGTTACATTCTGGAGCGCTTGCGCCATCATTTGTGCTTGTAGGCGGTCTCGTTCTGCCTCGCGCTGCGCATTGACACGGTCTCGTTCTGCCTCGCGCTGCGCATGGACGCGTTCGCGCTCCATGTTTACTTCAGCCTGGAGGCGCCTCTCTTCCACTCTGAGATGTTCATGCTCACTCTCTCGTTGCGCCTGGAGGCGGTCCCTTTCGGCCTGCAGGCGCCTCTCTTCCACTCTGAGATGTTCACGCTCACTCTCGCATTGCGCCTGGAGGCGGTCCCTTTCAGCCGAGGCGGTTATCGTGGCGATCAGGACTTGCGCTAGCCTCCTATCGGCCCCGCTTGGGGATGACGCTGATGACCTTGATTCGGAGCTGCCTGGGCTGGGCGGCGACCTGGTCTTCTCACGCGCTCTGAGGTCCATCTCGGGGGCGCGGTACTCTGTGGGTCTAGTCAAGTCATGCCTCGCTTGTCCCCCCCGGTAAGCTAAGTTAGTTTCACTTAAACTAGCTTGGGTCTCTACATCTAGGGTTGACTCCTCTGTAAGGTTGGGCATGCTTGAGCTACCAATGTTATCCCTGCTTAGCATCCTCTTGGATAAGCTAGGAGGTAAATCTACAGCGTAGCCCTCCAGGAAGGGAGGGGGCTGACGCTGGCGCCTAGGGCGCTCTAATGGGGGAGATCTGGTTGGGGAGTGTCCGCCGCTGGCCATATTATCACTGATATTATCACTGATACCCTCCGGCTCGAAGGACCAATTGTAGCTAAGGGGCTACACAACCCTGACTGTATTTAAATGTTAGATTAGACCACTACTAGAATATTAATTAGCCAGACATTAAAAGGTACACAAAATGGCGGACACTCTATTAACTGAGAGGGGACAGTGATACAAAGTTAAATAATCACTTTAATGTTAATAGCAAACATACATATTATATATAGCGCAGATCTCCTGTTACTAATAGAATGTCAATGCAATAATGTCAGAGGTAAGTATAGTCCTGGACTACTAGTACCCGACTGCCGGAGCTCTGAATGGAGTGAGAAGGAGTGAACAGCCCGGGGAAAGCAAGATGGCGGATGGAGACGATATTCCTACTCCAGAGAGTTGCAGACCAACGTGGGATAATCCTGTCGTCGCTGGTTAGGGGGGGTCTCGTACGGACCTGGTTCCTGTATTCCAAGCGCCCGATGGCAGGATTAATAGCTAATATTCCAAACGCCCGTTGGCATGGTCGCTAGCTAGTTAGCCCTCGTATGCTAAGGCTAACCCGCATGTAGTCCGTAATAGGTCGTTGAATCAAGAACGCAGCTGGGTTCAGCTAGAAGTCTCTCAACATTACGTCCTTATTTGCCCGTCTGCAAATCTACAGAGATGGCTATTTACTTCACTTCGCTCGAACAAGTCACTCTACTTGGCTAATGGTGGCTCGACAATATTATAGTGGTATCTAATTAGCTGTACAGCTTTCTATCAAGATACGTTGCTTGCCGTCTGGTTTACTGCTGCACCAAACGTTTCTTCTCTCTCACACTCTCTGCCCGGGCATGTTCCAAAACCCTGCGCATGCACTCACGCTGTCTACGGCGTTAAGAATGGAACATATACAAAGAAGCGAATGATAAATACTGTTAGGTAAATAGACGACGTGAAAATATATATCTTATATATATAAACAATATATAAGGTATACAAAATAATAAACGTGGACTTTATGTGTTAATCTGGACCTTCAGAACAATATTGATGTTTGTATATAATATATTATTGTCATTAACACATTCCCACGCCATTGGCTATCTGCCAGCACTATAACCCTATGGAGATGTTTACCTTCTTTGCTAAATTGTATTGCTATATTGACATTACTATGGCCCATTCAACATCGATTATCTATCGTTCAGGATGTGGGAATGTTATATTTTTTCATTCATACATTGTTGTGTTAATACCTTCGAGAATATAAGTATGTTTTTAATCTTTTCTGCTGTAATTCCAAAAACAGTAGTTATAGGCCCTGAAGCATAATAGATTATCGATTGGCGTTTCTTTCCCATACACGCTATATTAAAAAATTCAAATGTATATGATCGGTATACATTATGCTTCATCATGCGTGGAGGAAAGGGGGGGGGGTCGTTTATAATTCCTTGATCGTCAGTAACGGCTTTATTTACTATGGGTTGATATATTGATCAGACTGTTTGCAGTGAAATGAATAAACAATCGGGTTGAAAATAACGTTACTGCCCTCTTACCGTGCGCCGATGAGACTGGAGGAGAAAGATCCCAATTATTCGACGGCGATCGCCTAGATCCATTTCCGGTTTGTATGGCGCAATAAACGCCGAAATCATATCGATTATTGCGTTAGGGCAGCGATCCATATGCACACCAGTGTTTGTCTGTAGTCCCGTAGCGAGATGTGACTGCCGGAAGAATTTCCTCGACGCACCAATGACACTATCCGGTTTTGAGTGTGTAACTCGCCCGACCATCCACCAGGCGGCGGTATTGAGGCGTTGCAGTCCCATTTAGGGTCCCGCTGCAGCACCGGGGGTTGGGTGGATGAATTATGAATGCCATGGCAAAAAAATTAAATATTGATCTAAAAAACGCTGTACAGCGATGTCAACAGGACAGTACTACTTGCTGACCGACAACATTTAAAACTGGTAATGACAAGTGTGACATAACGCTTTTTTTCCTCTCTTACAGCCGGAGCTCCTCTCACAGAACGGTCCCGGAGAGGTAAATGAAATGTTGTTGTTCTCACCATGCACACATTATTACAAATAATTATTAATTCTTTGAGTTAGTGGAATCCTGCAAAGTGGAAGAAATGGCCAACAGTTCTCTATAAATCAAGTCGATTGAGAACAGTAACATCTTTGTGTACTATTCTTTCTTCTTTTTGTAAGTCAAGTATAGCTACTGTGAGATCTGTGTCTTTCTTGGTAGATCGATACTGTAGCAACCAGCCAAGTCAGAGCAAGGACATTTAGTTAAGTTAGCTTTGGCTTCGTGAAGTCTGTTTTTCTCCACTAGGAAATTATACAACGGATGCAGCCTTTAACCGATCACTCTTCTATGCGAGATAAGCTGTCTTAAGTGGTGTCACTTAACCTTGTTATTGCCAGCTAATACACCTGTGTTAACTGTTCCACATCTGTTCAACATCTGCCTTGACAGCTTGTGAGTTGCTGATTTAAAAACAAGGAAAAATATTTTTCTATATATATATATATATATTTCTTTTTAACAACTATTTGAAAATCGATGCCCATCCCTACTAATGGGAGCTTTGCGTTCTATTTATTTGTTCCTATGACAGATCGGGAGTGGTCTGTCGGGTGAAATACTGCAACAGCCTGCCCGACATCCCCTTCAATCCCAAATTCATCACATATCCATTTGACCAGCACAGGTAATAATAATGTCCTCATTACTTAACCACGCTCTCCCATATTCACTGCAATTCTCAGACTAGACTTCAATGTGGGCGGACGGACTCTGGACATTGGCTCGGCATTTGTGCGTGTGTTTCTCGACAGGTTTGTGCAGTATAAAGCCAACCCTTTAGAGAAGCAGCACAAGCACAAGCACAAGCTTCTGACCGAGCCAGACCTAGGCGTCACCATTGACCTGATCAACCCAGACACCTACAAAATAGACCCCAGCAGTAAGTCTGGGCCTCTGGGAGCTCGACATTCTTACTTTTATCATCTTCCCCAACCCGAGACTACGGCCGTTAATTGATTCCTTTCCTTTTTCCTTCTTTCTTTCATTATTTCAGTTCTGTTGGATCCGGCGGATGAGAAGCTGTTGGAAGAGGACATCCAGGCACCGGCCAGTTCTAAGAGGTGAGTAGTACTATGATCTTGACGACACTGAACCAGGATCTTAACTTAACCTCTTAACAGGCACCCAGAAAAGTGGACTTTTTTTTTACTTGAACTTGAGGACTGCATACTTTTTTTAATACTTATAGCACATGCATGAGCCTGGTCTCTTTTGAAAGATAACATTATGAAGTTACTAATGCAAAAAAAGGAAAATCACTTTTAGTGTTAATGAAATGGAGTAACAGAGGTCTGAACTTGAGTTGAACTGGTGTACTCACATTTTTCTGTAGTGGTTGCAAGATTCCAATATTCCAGCATAGAGGTATAAGCTGTAAAACACAGCAGTTCCATAGCCTGTTTTATAATTTTTTTTTATAAAAATCCTTTCAGAAATGGGTCTTTGAGAGACGACAGAGTAAAACCGAAGCAAAAGAAAAACCGTTCCAAAATCCATTTCCTCATCCACCGCTGCGTGTTCTGAAGTCGGATTCACTTCCCGTTTTCGCTCGTCAACTTTCCACTAGTTCCCTTATTTGCACCCCCCTCACGTGGGGTATAGTTGGAAAGGTACACTCATTGGCAACAACGCTGACTAATCATTTTCGCCATCAGCGGATGATTGGCAGTTCTGGAGCGTCTGGAGTCCGGGGTGGTCATCTGACGCGTGGCGCCATAAACGTTGCGCATTCAGAAATGGGTCAAAATGGAGATATTGGCAATTTGTAGTCCTTTGAGATGTTATGTATATGTCTCGTTATTTGCTAAACTTAATATGACTTGTAAAATATGTTAATTGTTAGATTGCCAGACTGTATTATTTTCTTCGCTGTGTGAAAAACTACAGCGTCTGAGGGGGGTGGCCACTGGCTGAGTACCCTCTGTCTCGGGTGTCGGAGAGGAGAAGCACATACATGGTCAACGCCAACAGAGGTATAACTTTTCCCACTTTCAAGTATCCTGGAACAACACCTGTTTCCAGGGAGAGTGAAAAAACGTGGTTCAATGGCGCAATTATTGAAGGTAATACCTCTTTAAGACTACTTTTAATATTATCATAACCTGCTGCCGAGTTATTTTTTATTTAAAATAATATTTTGTATTTCTTCAGAGGTAGGTGGTTCAAATATAGACATAGATGGGTACTACTGATCTTGAATCTTGTCAAGTGGACAGTTATTTGTGCTCTACACAACTACACTATTTTTTATTTAAAATAATATTTTGTATTTCTTCAGAGGTAGGTGGTTCAAATATAGACATAGATGGGTACTACTGACCTTGAATCTTGTCAAGTGGACAGTTATTTGTGCTCTACACAACTGTGCACTACACAACAACAACCACCAAACGCACATAGCACACACATCCACACGCACACACTCACTTTAAACAGACACACTGTAGCACCCACTCCACACACCTTATAGCACACACCCACTTTAAACAAACACACTGTAGCACCCACTCCCCACACTTTATATTTATTGATGAAGGATTGCACTACAACTCGTACACCTTACTGTAAATTGTACCTAAATTGTACCTCATCCCATTTCTGCTTTGCACTATATAGTATTGTACATTAGTACACTGCATAGTATTGTATATTATATGGTAACTCAGAACATTGTACATATGTCTATACCGAACACTGTGACCTCATTTTCTTCTTCTAAATTACATGCTATACTATGTTATTTGATACTATCTTGTCTAGCACAGTCTCTGGAGCGTAACAGTAAGAAGCATTTTGTATGAAAGTATTCTGTACTTCTGTATGACAACTATTAAAGAAACTTGAACTTGAAACTCTTAATATTTCTAGCCAAGGAAATTCCAATGTTTACAAAATAATTATTGAAACCATTTGCAATCTCTGATGAGTTTGTGTATGTTCCATTTCCATCCACAAAAGTAGATGGAAATGAAACAGCATGCCTTTTTTTATTAAGTAATTGATTTATGACATTTCATGTGGATTTTATGTCGCTGGCAGCTTCTTTAAATTTATCGGAATAATATGTCTTTTTTGCTGCACGAAGCAAGTATGTAAATTTCTTTTTGAATTTTTTGTAAACATCTGAATTTAAAGGGGTCGGGCTAGTCACAAACTTTTTGCATAATTTGTTTTTCTTCTTTGCAGATTTCAGCAAGCCAGAAGTAAACCATGGTTAGCATTCCTTTTTGACTGATGTCCCTTTATTATATGTAATGTAAGGAAAGCATTTTTTAAATGAGGAATTAAATATTTGTGAAAATGTTTGATATGCCAATTCACACTCTTCACTCTCTCTCTCTCTCTCTCTCTCTCCCTCTCTCACACTCTTCTCTCTCCCTCTCTCACACTCTTCTCTCTCTCACACTCTTCACTCTCTCTCTCTCTCTCTCTCTCACTCTTCTCTCTCTCTCTCACACACTCTCTCTCTCTCTCTCTCTCTCTCTCTCTCTCTCTCTCTCTCTCTCTCTCTCTCTCTCTCTCTCTCTCTCTCTCTCTCTCTCTCTCTCTCCCTCTCACACACTCTTCTCTCACACACTCTTCTCTCTCTCTCACACACTCTTTTCTCTCTCTCTCTCCCTCTCCCTCTCCCTCTCCCTCTCACTTGTTGATGCGTCCCCCATAGCGGCGCTGGGGCCCCCACACCGGGTGCTGATAGAGGGCCAGGAACAGGAGTGCGGAGCCCGTCAGCAGCAGCAGCAGCACCAGCCTCTGCCTGGGCACACAGCTCAGAGACAGCAGGGACACGCTGCAGTACCAGGAGGCTGGCAGGCAGGAGAAGCGGATCCTGCAACACAACACATGGCACAGCATGCCCAGGGTTAACCTGTGGTAGTGAAAGGGTTAACCATCTGTATTGTGGTAGTGAAAGGGTTAACCTTCTGTAGTGTGGTAGTGAAAGGTTAACCTTCTGTAGTGTGGTAATGAAAGGTTAACCTTCTGTAGTGTGGTAGTGAAAGGTTAACCTTCTGTAGTGTGGTAGTGAAAGGTTAACCTTCTGTAGTGTGGTAGTGAAAGGTTAACCTTCTGTAGTGTGGTAGTGAAAGGTTAACCTTCTGTAGTGTGGTAGTGAAAGGTTAACCTTCTGTAGGGTGGTAGTGAAAGGGTTAACCTTCTGTAGTGTGGTAGTGAAAGGTTAACCTTCTGTAGGGTGGTAGTGAAAGGGTTAACCTTCTGTAGTGTGGTAATGAAAGGTTAACCTTCTGTAGTGTGGTAGTGAAAGGGTTAACCTTCTGTAGTGTGGTAATGAAAGGTTAACCTTCTGTAGTGTGGTAGTGAAAGGTTAACCTTCTGTAGTGTGGTAGAGAAAGGTTAACCTTCTGTAGTGTGGTAGTGAAAGGGTTAACCGTCTGTAGTGTGGTAGTGAAAGGTTAACCTTATGGAGAGTGGTAGTGAAAGGGTTAACCTTCTTACATTTGTGTAGGGCTGAGTGATTTGGAAATAATAATATTGAATTATAATCAAATCCATTATTTTGACCAATATTTATCATTATTCCCATTTTCATTGTAAAACAGTAAAATTATCATTTGCAGGGATCTGTACCAAACAACAATGTTTTCACGAGTCGAAACACGGCACCACTAGGCTATATTGTGATGCAAGTATTTTGAATGATTGATTATTACAGTTTGCATATCTCCACTACAAATTGGATCGAACATTGAGAGTGTCACTCAGTATAAATGATCTTGGAGAAATGTACAATTAATAAATACTAAGAGACAATCTTGTCAGCAAGCTGTGTCCAAAAAGTGGCTTCTTTTACAGAAACAAAACCAGCTTCCCTGTGATCAGTAGTAGGAGAAGGAACGTTGAGGTAGTTGTCCTTATCAGTGTCCTCTCTCTCCCAGCTATAGCACCCGTATGATAACGTGGGTCGGTCTTTACTGAACAAACATCTGTTTATCTCCAAGGCCCTCGTCGGCAAGCTACTGTACCACCGTATATATTATATTATATATTCCACTGATGCTGGAACTGGAACTTTGGACCCGTCTACAGTAACTCGGCCAAATGACTGGCTTATGATTAACCCTTTCACTACCACACTACAGAAGGTTAACCCTTTCACTACCACACTACAGAAGGTTAACCATTTCACTACCACACTACAGAAGGTTAACCCTTTCACTGCCACACTACAGAAGGTTAACCTTTCACTACCACACTACAGACGGTTAACCCTTTCACTACCACACTACAGAAGGTTAACCTTTCACTACCACACTACAGAAGGTTAACCCTTTCACTACCACACTACAGACGGTTAACCCTTTCACTACCACACTACAGAAGGTTAACCTTTCACTACCACACTACAGAAGGTTAACCCTTTCACTACCACACTACAGAAGGTTAACCCTTTCACTACCACACTACAGATGGTTAACCCTTTCACTACCACACTACAGAAGGTTAACTACCACACTACAGAAGGTTAACCTTTCACTACCACACTACAGAAGGTTAACCTTTCACTACCACACTACAGAAGGTTAACCCTTTCACTACCACACTACAGAAGGTTAACCTTTCACTACCACACTACAGAAGGTTAACCCTTTCACTGCTACACTACAGAAGGTTAACCTTTCACTACCACACTACAGAAGGTTAACCCTTTCACTACCACACTACAGAAGGTTAACCCTTTCACTACCACACTACAGGTTAACCTTTTCACAGCGACAATACAGAAGGTTAACCCTTTCACTACCACACTACAGAAGGTTAACCCTTTCACAGTGACAATACAGAAGGTTAACCCTTTCACTACCACACTACAGAAGGTTAACCCTTTCACTACCACACTACAGAAGGTTAACCCTTTCACTACCACACTACAGAAGGTTAACCCTTTCACTACCACACTACAGAAGGTTAACCTTTCACTACCACACTACAGAATGTTAACCTTTCACTACCACACTACAAAAGGTTAACCCTTTCACTACTACACTACAGAAGGTTAACCCTTTCACTACCACACTACAGAAGGTTAACCCTTTCACTACCACACTACAGAAGGTTAACCCTTTCACTACCACACTACAGAAGGATAACCTTTCACTACCACACTACAGAAGGTTAACCCTTTCACTACCACACTACAGAAGGTTAACCTTTCACTACAACACTACAGAAGGTTAACCCTTTCACTACCACACTACAGAAGGTTAACCCTTTCACAGCGACAATACAGAAGGTTTTGTCCGTATTTCATTGTTTTTATTATGTTTTATTGCTGCCTAATGTAATCTTGGCATTATTGAAAACGAGGGCTACTCTTAACTCATTCGGCGCCAGCTATTAGTCGGGGCCCGCTGTAGCTAGGCCACGCTTTAAACGATAGGACTGCGTCACCTTGTTTGTAGAGCTATAACTATATTCTATATTATAGCTATGGATACAATACTATGGCCCATTTGACATCAGGATCAAGCTAAAATTGATGTCAGATCGTTCTTACCTGTGATCGGGAGTATTCCAAAAATAATATTCCAATTGTTTGATCGCCATCTGGTACATCCAATGTCCATTTGGTCCACGGCATAATCCACCACAACATATGGATCTGGGATATTTGACGTGCTTCAATGGAACCGGGAGAACGGCTGCCCTCGCCCGACAAGGAAACATGAAACCGGAGACGTTTGGCCATTACACAGGCCAAGATACAAGGTTACAAAGGGTGCTCGATATCACCCGTCTAGCGGGATGCGGCCGGTATTGCACTTTGGCAACCTCAGACTCATTCCCTATAGTAACAAAGAGGTCCGTGGATGAATAATGAATACAAATATTGAATAAAGGAATAAACTACCAAAACCCGAGAAATCTCGGGTCTGGCGCCCAACGCATGGCGAGTTAACCCCGGGATATCTCGGGTCTGGCGTCAAATGTATACCCGACAATAAAAGTTTATTTTTTTTTTATCTACTTTTTTCTCCCCATTTTCTATTTTTTTCTCCCTTCCCCAATTTCGTATTGTCCAATTCTACCCTCCCCTGTCTCGAACGTTGGTAGGCCATGCCTCCCACAAGCCGGCTGCAATGTGGACGAAGCCTTGCATCACGTGTCCCCTCCGGTACTCGAGGAGGCAGCCGTCGCATCTTTTCACCTGCACAGCGCGATCTCTCAGCGGCGAGGGTCTGCGTGGGAGGGACACGCCGCCCCCGTTGCTTCCTGATTCTACTGCGCAGGCGCACCAACCGACCTGTAGGAGTCGCTGTCCACAACGTCCGATCCCCACCCACCAGCTTCCCACCCCCTAACACTGCCAATTGTATTAGTATGAACGACCAGCCAAGCTGGTAGCAACGCTCGAACCCAGCATCTCCTGCGTTGGTGGCGAGCGCCTTGCCCACTGCGCCACCTAGCCGCCCCTCCCGACAATAAAAGGTTTTGTAATCTTCTCTGCCCTTTTTACTACAGTATGGTTACATTGTGTCCTAGTATGTCTTAGTCTGTATACGAATCAAGTGCAATTTTCCCAACAGTGTAGAAAACTCAACGTGTGTCTCGCCTGTCGATGTGACTGAAGATCAGAGCGCAGGCCGACCACAACTGGACAAGACAAGTTCCCAAATCCATGGAATAGTTTCACGCCGACGTATTATATACAATACATTGCTCATGTCGAGGAAGAGGCAACTACTCAGCGTGGCCTAAACATGCTCTGTTGGGCAACTTAGCTCGATTTCAACCCCATTCCCAATATTTTAATAGTTTTAGTCGGTGGGAGGACAACAGACCATAAGGCCTACAGTACAACAATGAGGAAAGTTAAACACAATAAGACATGTTGTTACCTTCCTATAATAATACTGTAATTGTTACCACACAGACCCCAGGCACATGGGGTTCCGAGGGCTGGCACAGAATCATTTTTCATTCTTTTTTTTGTTCAATTTTGATCAATATTCTTCTCACCTGTTCATTGGAGGATTAACACAACTGTCCAGAGTCACACAAGCTATACAAATGGATGCAAAGCCTAAAAAAAAACTATTAGTGCAATATTGTAATGCACAATTAGTTAACGTTACCTTGCCATATGTCAAGCACGGGGACACTACAGCTGTCACCTCATGGTGTGGGAGACACCTGTTCACCTGAGAGAGAGAGAGAGAGAGAGAGAGAGAGAGAGAGAGAGAGAGAGAGAGAGAGAGAGAGAGAGAGAGAGAGAGAGAATCCACTATCCACTATCCAGGTCTGGTCTAGTCAAATTGTCTATAGCCTAACCTGATAATACATAAAGAGAATATGAATGCAAGTCTTGGGCTGCTGGTGGTGTGTTATAATAACAGACGACATTCATGTACTTCGGCCAGTGTATCTGTCCCGTTATGTAATCTGTGTGCAGCTGACCAGCTACCATTAGCTTTGTGATAATAGCATGTCGAGGCCACAGGACACAGATCCGCACCCAATAATAATAATACAGGCCACATACACTTCGATAATCAGATTGAAATGTGTTGTCTAAATACACCACACAGGTACAGTATAACGAAAATAAGTTTTCACAGTAACACAGTACAGTGCAGTAGTCATACACAATGTGCAGGTGATCAAACAGGATGTAAAATATATAAACGAGCACCACTGAGTAATAGTGATGACAATCAGATGTATGTGTATAAGGTTGTAGTATTATTGTGTACAGTGATCTGCGTTTGTCTACACAGCTCTGACGTCACTTGGAGTGGTTAGCTGGTTACTTACTGTGTTGATACAAAACAACCTAAAGACGCGGCCTGTCCGGTCCCATGGTTACCGTGCCTCCAGGTTCACAAACCCGCTCCAAACCCAAACAACCCCGTTCACAAACCCGCTCCCGACTGAGATTACAGATGGTTTCTGGTTGACGAGGGAATAGTAGGCGATAAAAAAAATAAAAAAAAACGCGTGATTTTTTTCCCCGTAGCCTATGTAGTGGTTACTTCCTGGTCTTTACGAAACCAAGCCGCATTTCTCGGAGACGCTCTCTGATTGGCATTGACTGACGCTCTCCGAGAAATGCGGCTTGGTTTCGTAAGCACGCAGGGAGGTGTAGTGGTTACTTCCTGGTCTATAGGGAGGTGTGCGTGATTTTTTTCCCGTAGCCTTTGTGTGCGAAGACGCTCTCTGATTGGCTAGCCGAGTAGAGCGAAGACCCTCTCTGATTGGTTTAGCGCCGAAGGGTCTCTTCCGCCTTGTACATATATTCTCTGCTTCAAAGTGGTTATGCATAGCGATAAATACATATTCATAGCATCACATTAGTATTTAGATAAGCCACAGAAGAAATCACGTTATAAAAATAAGCAGTTTCTAAGAAAAAACGATTTGTTATGTGCATTTCTGAGGCATTTATCCCACACTTATCAACTGCCTGCACGAAATAAAAACCTGGATGTCATCTAATTTCCTCAAGCTCAACAACAATAAAACCGAGCTCATGGTTGTGGCACCCAAGGCCCTGCTCCGGAAGGTTGGGGATCTCACCCTCAACATTGACGGCTGCTCCATCTCCCCATCCCCTAAGGTCCGCAACCTGGGCGTTATCCTGGACTCCACCCTTTCCTATCAATCCCATGTAAATTCCCTCACCAAATCCGCCTTCTTTCACCTCCGAAACATTTCCAGACTCCGACCATCACTTTCCGACACCACAGCTGAGACCCTCATCCACGCCTTCGTCACCTCCCGCCTGGACTACTGCAACGGGGTCCTGTCCGGGGTCCCAAGCAAAACCCTGGACAGGCTCCAGTATGTTCAAAATTCAGCTGCCAGGGTTCTAACCCGCACCAAACCCTGGCAGCACATCACCCCCATCCTCATCCGGCTCCACTGGCTCCCCATCAAATCCCGCATCACCTACAAAACCCTCCTGCTCACCTACAAATCCCTTCACGCCCTGGCACCTCAGTACCTCACTGACCTCCTCCACCCCTACACTCAGTCACGGTCCCTGCGATCCACGGACACTGGTCAGCTCTCCATCCCCCGAACCAGACTACGGACGTTCGGGGACAGAGCTTTCAGTGTGGCAGCTCCCACCCTCTGGAACTACCTCCCCGCAGAACTCCGCACCACCCCAACTCTGGACTCATTTAAAAAACTGCTCAAAACCCACCTCTTCAACCTGGCCTTCAACCCCTAACGTTCTCACTTTATATGTATATGTTGTGTCTGTCCACTGTTTGTTAATTTGTTATCCCCCCCCCCCCCCCCTTATGTAAAGCGACCTTGGGTCCTCTGAAAGGCGCTATATAAAACGAAGCATTATTATTATTATTATTATTTATCATTATGGGCGCGGCCATTTTGTTGCTGACGTCATGGGGCTGGTTGGCTGCCTGCAACACTGCAGCTCACTGCATCCTACTGACCACCTGAGGAGACTTGCACGCAGTAGCACACTGACCTCCAGAGGCTGTAGTTTGCAATGGATCTCGACGAGGTGGACAGACAGACAGGTTCATAGAAACCCAATTGCATATGTATTTGAGCCTATTAGAGCGACACCAGTGAGACGTGCTCCTCCTGTTGAGCTGGACGACGATGGAGAAAATAACATGCCTGAAGATGATGGCTGTATGATGTCATAATCAACCATTCTAGAACATTTGTGATGTCACCGTATGATGTCATAATCAAACATTCTAGAACATTTGTGTTCTATATATATTCAACAATTCTCTCATTGTTCTTCTGAGCTCATTGTGGCTGTGGAAAGGAAGCCATGCAGATCGAATGAACCGCTGGGTAAAGCTGAGGGGGAGTGAGCGGTGGTGGAAGGCGAGCCATGCAGCTTATGGAGAGCGGGGAGAGTGGATTCCTCGTGAATGGCCCCGGCCGGTGCAAGAATGTCCAGGGTTTTGGGTGAATCGAGATCGGAGCGAGTGGAATGAGGGCTTGCGTCAGGAGGGACGCGAGTCACCGGGTGCGAGCCCAGTGTCTCCTCGGGGTGTGTCGTGTGGAGAGGGAAGTGAGAAGGAGGTCTCGGAGATGGTGGAAGACTACGGAGAGGGAAGTGAGAAGGAGGTCTCGGAGATGGTGGAAGACAAAGGGAAGGAGTCGGATGGTGTAAAGAAGAAGAAGAAGGAAGAGGAAGAACGGCAAATGGAGCTGACCGATATTCGCGATCAGTCGGAGTACAGTGGGGAGGAGAGGGAGAAAGAAGAGAGGGAGGAGGAGGGGTGGGAAACGGTGAGGAAGAAGAGGAAGAAGCGGACGGAGAGGAACGACAGCGATGGGGATAGTGAGAGTAGGGGGGAGGAGAGGGGGGGAGAAGGGGGGAAGAGGAAGAAAGGGGGGGACGATAGCTCAAGTGGGCCGGGAGACGAGGGTGCAGGAAAAGATGTGGCAAAAGCGGAAGTGATCCATATAGTGGTCAGGCTTGAGGGGGAGAGGGATGAGAGGAAAGTAGGTAGGCTCGAGTGGCCCAAACTCATTGCCGAGCGATTAGGAGAGGTAAAGTACGTGAACGTTTTGTGGGATGGGAATCTGGCCGTAGGGTGTGGTAGTGAGGGGCAGGTGGAGGTGGCTAGGAAGATGCAGAGCATTGGGGGGGGTGGGTATAAGTAAGGTGGCGAGAGTAGGGGAGAAGAGGGGGGGGGGATGTAAGGGGGTGATAGCTGGGGTACCGGTCGAGGTTACAGTGGAGCAGCTGGTGGAAGAGCTAAAGGAGTACGGGCGTAATGGAATAGTTAAGAGTGCAGCAAGGATGAAGAGGGGAGCGGAGAGGGCAGTGACGGGGACGGTAGTGATTACGTTTGAGGGTGGGGTTGTTCCTAGGGAGGTGTTTGTAGGGCGTAGGATGTATAGGGTTAGGGAATTTGTTCATAATCCTCTTAGGTGCTATAGGTGCCAGGGGTTTGGCCATATAGCTACCACGTGTATGAAGGGGATGAGGTGCGCTAGGTGTGGCGGGGAACATGAATATGGGAAATGTGGAGAGGGAGTGAAGCCGAAGTGCTGTAGTTGTGGTGGGGAGCATAGTGTAGCGTTTCGGGGGTGCGAGGTGATGATGAAGGAGGTCGCGGATCGGAGAGAGAGAAGGGAGGGTAAGTTGACGTATGCTGGGGCGGTTAGCAGGGCAGGACAGGGTAGCCAAGAAAGGGTGCAGGGGGTTGAAGGAGGGCATTTGGCAGTGAGGGTAGAGCAGGTGGAAAGAGAGAGGGGAAGGGAGGAGAAATTAGGTATTGTGGCCTTCGTGGCAGGGGTAGTTACTGGTATGGCAGAGGCTAAGGGTAGAACAGAGATGGTGAAGATGATTGTTAGGATAGCGGTTCAACATCTGGGATTGGAAGGTCTGGACTGGAAGGAGGTGTGTAATGAATTGACTGAGGGGGCTGCGAGGGACAAGGCTGCGAGGGACAAAGCAGCCCAGGATAAGATAGCAGGGGGCAAGGAGGGTCCCGCGGAGGGGGGCTCAGGCAGGAAGTAGCAGCAGTAGCTGCACTCCAATGGACAATGTAGTTGATGACGGGGTCCAGTAGAAGAAGAAAAAGAAGGTGAAGAAGGAGAAGAAGGAGAAGAAGAAGAGCCCATAAAAAGAATTGCGGAGGGCAGTAATACGCCACGATGCGTCTACTCTGCCGGAAATTCAAATAAGAAGAAGAAGAAGCATTTCCTGGAGCCCGGATAGCTCAGTCGGTAGAGCATCAGACTTTTAATCTGAGGGTCCAGGGTTCATGTCCCTGTTCGGGCGGAAGCTTTGGTAGAAGGATTCTGGTGGCGATGAGATGGAGGGTTCCCCCTCTTGGGGGGGCCCTCCAAGAGAGGAGATGATGTTTGTATTGTGATTGTATGACAAGAGGAGCAGAGAAGAAGGAGACAGAGACGATAGAAATGTGTTTTGAAGATGAGAAGAAGAAGAGGAGTGTAAACTTTCTCAAGTGTGGGCGAAGCAAGAATTGTGGAGGGCAGTAATACGCCACGATGCGTCTACACTGCCGGAAATTCAAATAAGAAGAAGAAGAAGAAGCATTTCCTGGCATTTCTTCAGACTACAACATGAATCCAGACTGGTTTGACCGAAGTCAAACACATGTGGGTAAAGCCCTATTTTTGATAGTGTTTTTTGTCTATTTCAGATATATAGTCATCACAGCTTCTGTACTGTATATAGTCATCACAGCTTCTGTACTGTATATAGTCATCACAACTTCTGTACTGTATATAGTCATCACAGCTTCTGTACTGTATATAGTCATCACAACTTCTGTACTGTATATATAGTCATCACAGCTTCTGTACTGTATATAGTCATCACAGCTTCTGTACTGTATATAGTCATCACAGCTTCTGTACTGTATATAGTCATCACAGCTTCTCAAGTTCAAGTTTCAAGTTTCAAGTTTCTTTAATAGTTGTCATACAGAAGTACAGAATACTTTTGTACAAAATGCTTCTTACTGTTGCGCTCCAGAGACTGTGCATGACAAGATAAGTATGAAATAAAAACATAGTAAAAATTAGAAGTAAAAAAAGAGGTCACAGTGTTCAGTTTAGACATATGTACAATGTTCGTAGACGTAGTTACCATACAATATACAATACTGTGCAGTGTACTAATATACAATGCTATATAGTGCAAGGCATAAATGGACGAGGTGCAGTTTAGGTACAATTCACAGTAGGTGTACGAGTTGTAGTGCAAATCCTTTATCAATAAATATAAAGTGTAAGTGTGTTTGTGTGATCTAAAGTGTGGAGAGTGGGTGCTGCAGTGTGTTGTTTGTTTGAGTGAGTGTGTGCGTGTGGGTGTGTGTGCTGTGTGCATTTGATGGTTGTTGCATAGTGATTATTGTTCGTTTAGCGATTATTGTTCGTTTAGCAGCCTGATGGCCTGGGGATAGAAGCTCCTTCTGAGTCTTTCTGTGCTCGCCATAAGACTCCGGTATCGCTTGCCTGACGGCAGCAGTTCAAAGAGGCAGTTGTTCGGGTGTTTCAAGTTTCAAGTTTCTTTAATAGTTGTCATACAGAAGTACAGAATACTTTTGTACAAAATGCTTCTTACTGTTGCGCTCCAGAGACTGTGCATGACAAGATAAGTATGAAATAAAAACATAGTAAAAATTAGAAGTAAAAAAAGAGGTCACAGTGTTCAGTTTAGACATATGTACAATGTTCGTAGACGTAGTTACCATACAATATACAATACTGTGCAGTGTACTAATATACAATACTATATAGTGCAAGGCATAAATGGACGAGGTGCAGTTTAGGTACAATTCACAGTAGGTGTGCTTCTGTACTGTATATAGTCATCACAGCTTCTGTACTGTATATAGTCATCACAGCTTCTGTACTGTATATAGTCATCACAGCTTCTGTACTGTATATAGTCATCACAACTTCTGTACTGTATATAGAGTCATCACAACTTCTGTACTGTATATAGTCATCACAACTTCTGTACTGTATATAGAGTCATCACAGCTTCTGTACTGTATATAGTCATCACAGCTTCTGTACTGTATATATAGTCATCACAACTTCTGTACTGTATATAGTCATCACAACTTCTGTACTGTATATAGTCATCACAACTTCTGTACTGTATATAGTCATCACAACTTCTGTACTGTAATAAATACGTATGTAGCAGGGAAACTGCTATTTGTCCAAATGCCCTGAAATAACCAACTGCACCGGGGTACAAGGAATAACAACTTTATTTCATAAAGGTACCTATGCTAAACAATTATACAGAGGACACAGGATCTATTAATTAAAACCTATCATTCATTACCCGGCCCATTCACATCACATGTATATAGAGTCATCACATTTATGACTAACGTTTCTGATACAGAGCAAGGTATCAGGTGAGACTAGACTTTCGTCTTGTTTACATCAGGGTCCCCCATTTTCAATTCAGACATTTATGACACGTTATGATACAGAAAGCTAACGTTATCGTACCTACTGCATATCACTACAGGTGGCTAGTCTAAATATAGACAGTCTGCAAAGATTATATGCGAAACACTGATCCAACACCCTGATTATACGTCTCGCTCTCTTGCGGTAGAAGCGCGTCTTTGAGCTCTGTCTCTCCGGCGCAGGGCTGACGCTGGGGCTGGTCTGTCCGTCTCTCCTGCACTATAGCCACTGAAGTCGAAGACCGAGGGAACAGCATCAGGCTTATTAGTGGTCTTCTGGACAAACCTCCCATCCTCTTCAAAGCCCCCCTCAACAACATAATCAGAGGCAATGAAATGCTGCCCGCAGGTCTTCGTCCACTGTCCAACAGGTGGATCGCGCCGCTTCAGTGCAGCCAGCCAACGCGCCAATAAAAGTGGTTTTTTTCACTGGTAATTTGTGGAAATGAACCACCGTTCCTCTCTCTTTCATGCGGTAAGATTCGTTCGAACAGCCGGGAGCAATACAAAAGCACCACCGCGGTCCCGATGTTTGGTAGGCAACATTTTATTTACAGACTGACCCGACAATCCATAGGCATCTAACCAACAGTGTATACTAGGAGCCAGACCCAACCAGCCCCATGACGTCAGCAACAAAATGGCGGCGCCCATGTTGAAAACAGGGATATTATATTTGATTTTTCAGACAAATAAGCTAGATTTCACATTTGATTATAGGACCCTGTCTTACACAAGGTACACAACAAACAAACTAGGATCACATTGCTCACTGCTTCACCTCCCCTTTAAGGTTAGGGTTGGGCCGTTGGGGTTAGACGGAAGAGACCCTTCGGCGCTAAACCAGTCAGAGAGGGTCTTCGCACACATAGGCTACGGAAAAAATCACGTATAAAAAGCCAACACTCATTTAAATTTTGCAGATTGCAGAATGGGTACAATACAGTACGGCTCAATACACACAATTGTTAAGGGGATGCAGACCAGAGAAAGACTTTCGTCTTGTTTACATCAGGGTCCCCCATTTTCAATTCATCATAACATTTATGACATACCAGATTTACAAATACAGTACTGTTTTTGATACAAGAAGAGTCTAAAAAAGAGAGTATATACATTTGACGAAGAAACTGTACATTGGAGGTGGTGGTGGGGGGGGGGGGGGTAGGCGGGGTGGGGGGGGGGGTAACTGTACATTGGATTATCGACTAAACCTTACTTGGTCCCAAGAAGAGGGTCTCGTGTATTATTGGGTTTAATAGGACATTGATTGTACATTGGAGGGGGTTGCGTTAGGACATTTACAGAGGCCAGTTTCTAATTGCAGTCTCTCCATATATATTTTCTTTAAAAAAAAATCACTATTAAGTGATGGGCATATTTGTCTCTCATCCATAGTGACAGAAATAGTCTGTTAGCCATGTTAACACATATTTTTAAATACACAGCCTGTACAGTTTAATTATAAATCATTCTAATTGTAATATACAGTGCCTCAGAGATGAGTTTGTGCAGGGTTTTTTTCTTCCTGAGGATGGCGCCATCCCCCCATCTAAACACACGTATATAACTAGTAACTAGCAATGTTTGTGCACTGTAATAAAATACGTTTTGTTCAATGGAAAAATAAAGTCCTTTTTCCTTTTCTTTTTATTGCTTATAGACCAGCAATACCCAAAAGTCACAACAGCAAGTCACAAACTGCACTGTTGCAGAACTGTTCTTTCTTTGTTCACCTTCCAAATTGAAATATTAAAGTTATCAAAATGACAATTTTCTGGTTGTGTTTTCCTGCATTTAACCTTTTCAAACAAAGCCATCATGAAACTGACAGAATAACTGAACAATAAAGTATAATATATTGTGTGGTACCCTGTCAATAACTGTGGCAGACAGGGAATATAATTAATTTTCAATACTTTTCAAAAAAGTCCTCAACTATACTTTCTCTCTCTTGGTGGTTAAAAACGCATCAGTAGCAGGATTACTGTACTTTTGTAGCTTTTTTTGTGTGCCTGGTATAGCCTTGGTTGGTGGCTGCCCCACCAATGTTTTACATATAAAAACGCCACTGTGTGTGCGTGCACGTGTGTGTGTGGGGGCCTCCACAAGAGTCTGGCCCAGAGGCCTCTGAATTCTTAATCTGGGCTTGGTGAATTCACTTCTAAGTAATGGGTCTGGATGCCTTTTAAGGGGAGTGAGTTTACTTGCAGTACCGCTATGTGCCACTATGTGCCACAGTCATCATTATATGATATTCTGTACCAGCAAAAAGCTAAAACTAAAGGCTGGCTGTCACAAAACAGTCACATCTAGAGACCTCAAAACCTACTCTAGCGAGGCCTTTAACCTTGAACTGGAGAGTCTGGACTGGTCAGATGAACTCAATGGTACACTGGTTGAAGAAACTTGGCTTGGCTTCTAAACCAAATTTTCATCAATACTAAACAACATGGCCCCCCTAAGAACCACCAGGGTAAAAAATCGCGCTGAGCCATGGATGCACACTGAAATACTGACCGCTATGAAAGCCAGAGACAAAAAATGCTCTGAGTTTCGTAAAAGTCAGTCAAAGCTTACCAAAAGCACGAGCAGTGAACTCCAAGACCACGTGACTGAACTCAAACTAGAAAGAAACAGACTAAGAAATGACGTAAACTCCATGATCAAAACTGCTAAAAAAAATTTCATCAATGACAAAACCGAGGAAAACAAAAATAAACCACGTGAACTTTGGAAACTACTCAACAATCAACTAGGCTGCAGTAAAAAACTTAAAACCAGGTTCTCAAACATAAACATAAAGACGGACAACACGCTCATCACAGACAAGCTGGATGTAGCCAATTACTTAAACACTTTCTTCACAAACATAGCCACAACACTGGTAAACAAACTACCCTCCCACTCAGGGCAGTATGGGGTAGAACACATAGTAGCATACTACAAGAACCTAGGCGTCCACAAAGACGACTTCAAACTGGAAATGGTAACTATAGATGAGGTACTCAAAAAACTGAGCGCCCTCCAACCAAACAAGGCCACTGGCCATGACAACATCCCCTCCAAATTCCTCAGAGACTCAGCAGCAGCCATCACCCCAGTCATCACACACATAATAAACCTCTCCATAAAACAGGGACACGTCCCCAAGGACTTCAAACTTGCGAGAGTAACACCCCTGCACAAAAAGGGCAGCAAATTAGACCCGGGCAACTACCGCCCTGTTTCTATCCTTACATCCATCTCGAAAGTCATGGAAAAAATAGTATACGAACAGATCGAAAAGTACCTCGCGGAAAAAAATCTAATCTACGAATTCCAATCTGGCTTCAGAACATCCCACTCCACTGACACATGCCTTCTCTACTTGAACGACCACATCAAACAAGAGGTGGACGCGGGCAAATACTGCGGCATGGTCATGCTGGACCTACAAAAGGCCTTCGACACTGTCAATCACACCATTCTGATTGACAAGCTAAAAGCAATTGGTTTTGATAGTTTATCAGTGAGCTGGATACAATCCTACCTGGAGGGGAGGGAACAGATGGTGGAGGTAAACGGTACCCTATCCCCCCCCCCTCACAGTGAGCTGTGGTGTTCCACAAGGAAGCATACTAGGACCGCTACTATTCCTAATTTATGCAAATGACATGTCGTCAGCTTGTGACTGCAACTTGTTCCTGTTTGCGGACGACTCAGCCCTGCTGGTCTCTGACAAGAACAAGTTACAGGTTGAAAAAGCCCTCAGCTCGGAACTAGGCAAAATCTGCATATGGCTCGCCGACAACAAACTATCATTACACATGGGCAAAACAGAGTCCATTCTCTTCGGTTCAAATAACAAACTCAGCAAGACCGACGGCTTCTCGGTTACAGTGGGTGTAACTGAGGGGTACAATTCCCTGACTGTATTACTAGATATGATACTTACTACCACTACCTTTGTACTTAATATTCGGCCACCCAGTACACGGCATAAATATATTATGATGAACACTGTCACGTAGATGAAACGGATCCAACACAAATGTACGAATTAGAAATAGGTCTTTATTTCTACACAGCGATGGTGTGTAGAGCAAGCACTTAATCAAATCAATCACATTTATGAATGGAATTAGTATGCACTTTTATGGCAAGAGTATTCGTCGGTATATCAATAGAGAATGTCCAATCTCTGAAGGCGCAGGTGGTACATATACGACCTGGAATAGTTTAAGGAATAACAGCAATGATACTTTAATGATTATATACTGGATACGCTAGGGGGGGTTAATCCGGTCGCTTGTAAGCCGACAGGAGTAGGAGGGGGGGGGGGATAGAATCCGGCTGCCTCATCCGGCCAAGGGTATCCCAGGTGAACCCACTGTAGTGCCGTTCAATGCGCCGGCGATCCTTGGACCACAGATGAAAGCAGGTGGACTCTTTGTGGGCCGGCGTCATCCGGTCCACGGAGGAGAGACGTGAAGCGACCTCGTCTTGCAGAGCGTCTCCTCACCTTGCGTCCTCTCCAGGGGGGGGGGTTCCAACACACGGCAGTGTCGGGGGTCTTTATCCATGGAATAATCAAAGTATACAAAGCATAATCCGTGCCTGGGAAGGCGGGCTGTCGTCGGCAGAATAATCCGGTATACAGGTCCACTCGCTCGTCGGCTCTGGGGCTCCTCGGGTGCAGCTTCACGTGGGGTCAACCACCCTGGATAAGCAGCCAGTTCTCTGCCCGAAACGATGGGGTACTGACTACGGTAGTATTCTCACCGCACGAAGCACTATATATTAACAGACTATTATTAGCTTAATAGACTACGTCCAACTCGACGATATAGTGCCAAATATGACTATTCAAATATTAATATACACGATGTCTCAATACCGATGGTAGGCGAACTTGGCCTTACTCCCACACGTGGCGTCGCGGGGAGGCTTTACGTCTGTGACTCTATTGGAGGGTAAGAAACTGGACTGAAAAGGAAGTCCTACTTTAGTAGCGCAGTATATATACGCACTATGAACAAATAGTCCCATTAGTGGTGCGGTAGTCAGATTCCTACGCGGAACTAGGACTTGTTCGTACATGTGGAGCGGTACGTTTGAACTGGGTCTGAGGGGTATGGCAGCCTGGCACCAAGGTCTCGACCAATAGTAGAATGGAGACTATTATGGGATGTTCAGTAGGCTAGAATGGATATTCAATGCATATTGTACAAGGAATATACAAGGGATATCAGGGAATATTAGAGAATATACAAATACAATTAAATATATATATATAAATAAATATATATATTCGGTTTAATCTGGCCCTTCACAACAGTGGGTGACAATATTATCACAAGGAAAGATGAAATTACCTACCTGGGTTCCATCCTAGAGGCTAATCTTTCCTGTGACAAAATGGCATCCAATGTAATAAAAAAAGTCAACCAACGAACGCGATTCTTGTACCGGATCTCCTCTCTGGTAAACAAGAATACCCTGAAGACTCTAGCAGGAGCACTCATTCAAGGGTACTACGACTATGCTTGCACCTCATGGTACCAAAGCACCTCAAAGGCACTAAAAAACAAATGACAAACATCTCAAAACAAGCTAGTCAGACTACTGCTTCACTACGTGATAGGCTTGTCGTCGGTCTGATGGATAAGCGGCTGTCTGAACGCATGCAGCTGGACCCAGAATTGACCCTGGAGAGGGCATTGACCATGGCGAGGCAGAGTGAGGAGGTGAAACGACAGCAATCCTCTCTGCGAGGGGATGCCAGGACAGAGGCAAGTGACATTAAATCGGTGGACAGGGTGTTTAAGAGCAGTAGCAAGAATTATGCTAAGAACAGCCCCCAACAGGCTAACAGCTACCCAGCCAAACCACTCAGTACCCAGTACTCGAGGGGGAGAAGTGTCCAGTGTCATAAATGTGGCAGTTCTCAGCTCCACCCACAGCGCGATTGCCCTGCTAATGAGGTGAAATGCCATTCATGTGGGAAGATGGGGCATTATAAACGTGTGTGTAAATCTTCCAAAAATGTACATGAGGTTGAAGAAGACTATTCCTGCTCCTGTGATGGGGAGGAGGAGCACATGTTCTTGGGCAGCATCACAACTGATGGTGAGCCATGGATGGTCGACATAGACATCAATGGCAGACGTGTGCCGTTCAAAATAGACACTGGCGCTGATGTTACTGTGATGCCTCACACTGTATTCAGAGAGATATACAGACACAAGGATCCACCTACCCTACAGAAAGCAACAAAACCACTGATGGGACCTGGGAGGAGTCCACTAGATGTTGTGGGCGTCGCCAAGCTGTTGCTGAGGAGAGGAGAGAGAGAGGTGTTGGAGAGGTGTTGGAGAGGTGTTTTGAGTGTTACGTCGCTCGACACCTGCACTCAGCGTTGCTGGGGAGACCTGCTATCAGCAAGATGGAGCTTGTGGCACGTCTAGACAGTATCACGATGGAGACGCTCAAGACGACCTACCCGAGGATATGCAGTGGTCTCGGTGAGATGAAACAGCCGTATGCAATCAGGCTGAAACCGGGGGCTCAACCATTCTCACTGAAGACGCCCAGAAGGATTCCATTGCCACTGATGGACAAAGTCAAGCAGGAACTGTCCCGCATGGAAAGCCTCGGAGTGATCAGCCGGATCGAGGAGCCAACCGACTGGTGCGCTGGCATGGTAGTAGTCCCTAAGAAGAAGACAGAGGAGGTACGCATATGTGTCGATCTCACAAACCTCAATGAGTCAGTGTGCCGGGAGAAATACACCCTGCCAACAGTAGAGGAAACACTGGGAATGCTGGCCGGAGCCAGGATATTCAGCAAGTTAGACGCAAACATGGGATTTTGGCAAATACCCCTGACTGAGGAGTCGTCAAAGTATACAACCTTCATCACGCCGTTTGGTCGTTACCACTTTAATCGCCTACCTTTCGGCATCGCCTCCGCCCCAGAACACTTCCAAAACAGAATGGTGACTGAGGTCACAGAAGGGCTGGAGGGTGTTGTCTGCCACATGGATGATGTGCTGGTGTGGGGCCGATCACAAGAGGAGCATGACGCTCGTCTGCATGTCATGCTGGGGAGGATCGAAAAAGCAGGAATCACCCTGAACACCGACAAGTGCGACCTGTCAAAAGAAGAGGTGACCTTTCTAGGCCATGTGATCTCCAGCAGTGGCATTAACCCCGACCCGAGTAAGACGGATGCCGTGAGGAGGATGGAGGAGCCGACAAATGTCAGTGAGCTGAGAAGCTTGCTCGGCATGGTAAACCAGCTGGGGAAGTTTATCCCGCGGCTGGCGGAGAGAGACAAGGCCCTGCGAGACCTTCTGTCAAAGAAGAACTGCTGGCTGTGGGGCATCGAGCAGGTCAGAGCCTTTCAAGATTTAAAAGATGCACTAATATCTCCACCAGTGTTGGCCATGTACGATAACCACAGGGAGTGCAAGGTCTCAGCGGATGCGTCGTCGTACGGCTTGGGGAGTGTGCTTCTCCAAGAATGGGATGGAGTGTGGAGACCAGTAGCCTATGTGTCGCGGTCTCTCACACAGACTGAGCAGAGATACGCACAGGTTGAGAAGGAGGCCCTGGGCTTGACCTGGGCTTGCGAGAGGTTTAGAAATGTTCTCATCGGCAGACACTTCCAGCTGGAGACGGACCACAAGCCTCTCCTGAGTCTCCTGGGGTCTCAGGCGTTGGATGATCTCCCTCCACGGATTCTGCGCTTCCGGATGCGCCTGATGTGCTATTCCTATTCCATTGCACATGTGCCAGGGAAGAGCCTGTGGACTGCTGATACGCTCTCACGTGCTCCTGTGAAGAGGAGAGAGACACCAGAGGAGAAGGAGTTATTTGAGAATACAAATATCTATGTGGACATGGTAATGGAGAACCTGCCAGCGAGCACTGCCTACCTGGATGAGCTGAGAGAGCAGTTGGAGGGGGACAGTGTGTGCGCACAGGTGAAGCAGCGGTGTGCAGAGGGATGGCCAGCACACAACAGTGAACCGGCTCTCAGGCTGTACTGGGCAGAACAGGCGTCACTCACAGTAGAGGATGGACTGTTGCTGAGGGGAAGCAGGCTTGTAATCCCTTCAACAATGAGAAACGACGTGCTTGCTAGGCTGCATGAAGGCCACCAGGGGGTGGTAAAGTGCAGGGAGCGCGCACGGCAGTCTGTATGGTGGCCCGGGCTCAGCCAGCAGCTGAATGAGCTGGTCCTCAACTGCCGAACATGCAGCAAAGAGAGAGAGAACCAAAGGGAGCCCCTGATGCCATCTCAATACCCGGGGCGACCGTGGCAGAAGTTGGGAGCAGACCTGTTCATGCTGGAGAGCAAGACTTACCTGCTGGTCGTGGATTATGCATCAAGGTACGTGGAGATCGCTCTGCTGACTCCCACAAAATCAACAGACGTCATCCACCACCTGAAGTCAATTTTCGCAAGGCACGGTATCCCGGTGACGGATAATGGGCCGCAATTCTCCGGAATGGCCTTTGCAGCGCTTGCGACATCATATGGGTTTCGCCATGTCACAAGCAGCCCGAGATATCCCCAGAGCAATGGGGAAGCAGAACGTGCTGTCAAGACGGTAAAAGGCCTCCTGAAAAAGGCAGCCGACCCATACCGTGCTCTGCTGGCATACAGAGCCACCCCGTTGCATAACGGATACAGTCCAGCCCAGCTTCTTATGGGGAGGAGACTCCGCACAACGGTGCCAACGCTTCCTGCTCTACTGGTCCCTACTCTTCCTGACAGTAAGGCGGTGGTTCTGAAGGAAGAGGAGAAGAGAATGAGAGATGCACAAAGCTACAACCGGCGTCATCGTACGCGAAGTCTCGACAGGCTCACTCCAGGAAAGGAGGTGTGGGTCACAGATCAAAGTGCAACTGGAGTTGTGGTCAGCAGTCACCCCACTCCACGTTCGTACATCATAGATGGACCCCATGGAACATTAAGGCGAAACCGTCGCCATCTCGTCCCCATGGAGCCCTCACCGGAGCAGAGTGCAGCAGAACCTACGGAGCAGGATGTCCTGGAACCACCAGCTACTCCCAGAACCAGGTCTGGGAGATGTGTGGTGAAACCAACTAGGTTGGACTTGTAAGAGACAGTAGAGAGAGAGTAAAGAAAAGTGACATTCCTGCGATAAAATGAAAGAGGTTTATGGTTAAGATAAGACATGTTTCATGTTTATATATATATTCGTTTAGATATAATGTTCGAAAGAAAGCAATTGCTATGTTTAATATAGCCCATGGTTTATATGGCGTTAAAGAAATTGTTTAGATCAGTTCAGATGAACAGACCTTTTAGATATAGAGGCAGAATAATACTCTAAGGTCTGGGGAATCAATGGCAGTCTACCCATTGATTCTAGAAAGGGAGATGTGGTGTTATGTTAATGTGTGTGCGCTATACGCGAAGTGTACAGGCCACCGTACTGGGGGTCAGGGACAGTTCGAGAGGAACCTAAGATGGACACCCGTGTAACGTAGCGAGGCATAATCGAATAAAGATACTAACAACCAAAGCAGAGGACTCACGTATTTGTTACCGTGTGAAGTAACACGACACCCACCCCCTCCAAATGTACAGTCTCCTCCCCCACCCACCCACCCCCTCCAAATGTACATAGTCTCCTCCCCACCGTATGTATATTTCTCTCCCACCCACCCACCCCCCCCCTAATGTACAGTCCCCTCCCCATCATATGTATATACTCTGTCAGGATCTATGGGTAACAGTACTGTATATTTGAATACCGTTTATGTCACAAATGTATCAGTACTAAATACCTGTATGTCCCTATGCCATAAATGTCATGTATGTATGTCATAATGTCACTATGAATTGAAAATGGGGGACCTGATGTAAACAAGACAAACGTCTTTCTCTGGTCTGCATCCCCTTAACAATTGTGTGTATTGAGCCGTACTGTATTGTACCCATTCTGCAATCTGTTAAATAAAGTTTTCATTAATTCACACTCACTTTAGACACTTTAACACTACATTATATTAATCTATTTATTAAATCCACATGCACACACTCACTTTAACACTACATTATATTAATCTATTAGTATTTATTAAAGATATTTTAACTACATTCATACCCTCATTTGCATTTGCCTTAAAGGTGCCATGCATTATAAATGTCATTTTTCAGTCTCTAGCATTGTATTATAGTAATAGGAGTTCGTATCAATGTGTTTTTGGGCCTAAATACTATATTGGCGAATTCCTCAGCTACAGCCCATCCCCTCTTTGCCTCTAGTAAATCAGGTCATGTTGATTTGACAACCTGGTGCACGTCACAGGGCGCTGTTTATAGCGCACGGTGATGTGATTGGCTCTGTGGTTTTAGTAATGCCCGCCTCCATTCTTGCTACCTGCAGGGTGGAAGGTTTGTCCAGAAGATCACTAATCAGCTGAAGCCTGATGCGGTTCCCTCGGTCTTCGACAGACAGACCGGCGTTAGCTCTCGGGACTCGGGAGCGATCGCTAGCTAGTTAGCACCAGCCGGGGCCGGCGTTAGCAACCGGGAGCGTCGCGGAGCATTCAGCCTGCTGGCTACCTAGATCCACTTCAACCAGCGTCGCGGAGCATTCAGCCTGCTGGCTACACAGCTTGTCGGTGTGCTAATAGCCTCTGCAAGCTAACGGTAGCTGGCTAAACAGCTTGTCGGTGTGCTGGAGCCTTTGCAAGCTAACGGTAGCTGGCTACACAGCTTGTCGGTGTGCTGGAGCCTCTGCAAGCTAACGTTAGCTGGCTACACAGCTTGTCGGTGTGCTGGAGCCTCGGCAAGCTAACGGTAGCTGGCTACACAGCTTGTCGGTGTGCTGGAGCCTCTGCAAGCTAACGGTAGCTGGCTCCAGGCTATTAGCACATCGACAAGCTGCTGGAGCTCCCGACGCTCGGCTGGTTGAAGTGGATCTAGGTAGCCAGCAGGCTGAATGCTCCGCGACGTTCCCGGTTGCTATCATGTGCAGGTCCTCTTCTCAGACCTGTGTGGCAAAGCACTGCACACGCATCATGCAAGCTACACATCGCTGCATGTTGATCAATGGTGGCCCACTCTGTGCATCACAGTGGGCTACTATTGTGCTAACAACAACCGCGGTGTCCGGCTTGTCGGCCGGCATGAGTGCTCGATTTGGGGTGGTTCTCTCCTCCTTGTGTGCCCCCGTTCTCGCGGGTGTCCTGCCGGGGAGCTTGTGGACGCGACAACAGCGGCGGCCGTAGCGTTAGTTAGCTCATAGCTATTGTGTACCACTAGCGTTACGGCGGGCTCGAGCACCCTACGGCTGCCGCCGTTGTCGCGTCCATGGGCTCCCCGGCAGGGTACCCGTGGGGACGGGGGTGTACAGAGAGGAGAGAACCATTTTGTGTCGGGCGTGCATGCCGGCCAGCGAGCCGGACGTCGGGATATGTTGTTAGCACAATAGCTACCAAGCTAAGCTATGTTAGCTTCTAACGGTGTATACACAATATGTACAACGACACAATGATTTACATTATTACAAATATGGTAACGTGGTTGTGGCTTTTACAAATAGTGGTAACATATATATAGATAGACAGTACTGCTACATCTCTATATTTATGACATACCATATTTGTATTGCTACAGTACTGCTCAATACTATTTGGTGGGTGGCTGTCACTCAAAGCATTCTGCTAGTATGGGTGGAGCCAAGCCAATAATAGCCTGCTTTCATGAGGCTGAAAAATGCTGGTTTTGAGTACAAGATTAGAAATATAAAACAATGATTATTTTTTGAATAAAAATTACAGATGTGTTACATAGACTCACAGGAAGTGTGTAAAGTTGCCCAAATAGTGCTAGGAATAGCAGTGCATAACCCCTTTAAAAAAGTGTTTGTACCTCATTGTCTGGATTTTACTTCATTGTACTTTAGTTTGTATATTATTGTATTGTATATTGTATAGTGTTGTTCCTCTTTTACTGTATGAAGCACATTCTCGGGGGCTCATACAGAACCAAGCATTTCACTGTAATGTACATGTACTTTATACGTGACAAATAAAAAAAATTAAACTAGAGGGGAAGTGAAACTGAAACCTCATTCTCATATATCTACTTTCAGTATGAGCCTCATTTCCCTTCAAATGACTTTCCCTTTCATTATATAGTCACACGACAGCCGGTTAACCCTTTCACTGTCACACGACAGCCGGTTAACCCTTTCACTGTCACACGACAGCCGGTTAATCATTAGAACCCACGCGTAGCCTACTACTGTTGTTGTTATTAAATTACCCGAAAGCGAGATCAATTATAAAAATACATCTGGAATTATGTCACTACTCGCTTTCCGTCGTCAGACTTTCGAGTCCCGCCCCGCCCACTCACTCCGTCAGCTCTATTTATAAAGACGCGTCAGCCAATCGCTTCATCGCGGTTGTAAATGAGTGACGTGTGTTCTATCCAATCACGCAGTTGTTTCCGGTGTGACTCGTCACCCGGGAGGCGGGAGCTCCGTGACGTCTCCACGCTCCTCCACCTCGACCGCGCGCGCAGTTGTCCCTCTCTCTCTCTCGACCGGGACCGGGAGCGTCTATTCCCGTAAGCACTGGAACAACAGACTTCTAACCGGGAACTGACCTCTTTAACGGGGCTGTCGGTCGGACCGGGAAAGCCGTTCCTTCCTTCTAACAGACTTTGAAAGGCCTCGTCCTTTTGAATGGAAGCGGACCACGACGGCGGGGCGGGCGGCGCCTCATGTATGTATTGAGTATTGTATATGTGTATCATGTATATTTCTCAATTCTCTCCCACCCACCCCCTCCTAATGTACAGTCTCGTCCCCATCATATGTATATATATTATCTGTTAGGATCTATGGGTAACAGTACTGTATTTGCATATCGTATATGTTATGATGAATTGAAAATGGGGGACCCTGATGTAAACAAGACGAAAGTCTTTCTCTGGTCTGCATCCCCTTAACAATTGTATGTATTATGAGCTGTACTGTACTGTACCCATTCTGCAATCTGTTAATAAAGTTTTCAATCAAGTTTTCAATCAATCAATCAATCACAAATGTAACAGTAGTCTATATACCTGTATGTCATGTATGTCCCTGTCATAAATGTCATGATGTCATGTATGTTGTGTATGTCATAAATGTCAATATGAATTGAAAATGGGGGACCCTGATGTAAACGAGACGAAAGTCTTTCTCTGGTCTGCATCCCCTTAACAATTGTGTGTATTGAGCCGTACTGTATTGTGCCCATTCTGCAATCTGTTAAATAAAGTTTTCATTCATTCATTCAGCCGGAGCGGACATCCGATGGCTGGGCGGGAGAGTCCTGGTCCTCTTACCGCGGGTGATGGGAGGAGGAGGAGGAGGAGGAGGAGGAGGGGGGGAGCAGGACCTCAGGCCTGCAGTAGACTACGAGGGTCTCCCCCAGGGAGCGGAGACCAGCACCCACATGCTGGCGGGGGCCGTGGCCGGTGTCATGGAGCACTGCCTCATGTACCCTGTCGACTGTGTCAAGGTAAACAAGCAACACCGCGGTGTCCGCCTCCTGAAAGCTGTCCATCTGTTTCTGTCTGTTTCAGTTTTTTATTTTGCAAAGTAAAAAATAAATAATAATAATAATACACAAAAATGACATGTATGCATAGTATCCAGTGCAAGGAGAAAACCCAAAGGTCTTATTTGAAGCCTCCCATCTAAACAATGTTACGATGTCATAGTGTTGTTAAAAACAATAATAAATTGACTATAAAAGCGATGGCAAACTAATTGTATGAGCGCTAACCTCTGTTATAGCATTAACCCAGGCCCGACAACAAGCCTGAGCTCGATTTGTTAGCAACACTAGCTATGAATGAATGAATTAATGAAAACTTTAATTAACAGATTGCAGAATGGGTACAATACAGTACGGCTCAATACACACAATTGTTAAGGGGATGAAGACCAGAGAAAGGCGTTTGTCTTGTTTACATCAGGGTCCCCCATTTTCAATTCATAGTGACATTTATGACATACATACACATCATGACATTTATGGCATAGGGACATACATGACATACAGGTATATAGTATCGTGCCACTGGTTCCTGGTAGACTGTTTGTCCCACTCCCAGTGGTTACGTTTCTCCAGGCTAGAGTTTGTTTCATTATGTTTGTCTCTAATGTTGACGTTAAACTAGGTATATAACTGCGCAACAACAGGCTAGTTGACACGAGCACAGACTAGCTAACACTACTGCTCTAACAGACTAGCTGACACTAACACAGACTAGCTGACACTAACACAGACTAGCGGACACTACTGCTCTAACAGACAGAAATGAAACTATTTAAGACCAAAACATGTAAAAATAATTTATCTTTTATTTATTGTTATAATCTTTTTAAATATCGGCCCTATCTTGATCAGGGCTGTACGCTAAGCTTTTTCACTAGGGGCACACTTGCCCCTAAATGAGAAATTTAGGGGCAAATAATATTTTTTAGGGGCACATTTTTAAATAACTATTTTACCATTATAGTAGGGCTGGGCGATATGGCCTCTAAATGATATTGCGATATTTTTTGGCCATATCACGATACACAATATATATCGCAATATTTTGACATTTCCTAAAGCACTTAAAAATGCTTGATTTAACCCTTTGATGCATACAGTCACGCCAATATGATGATTATAATAAGTCCCTGCAACATATGTTTGCATTATTAAACCATGAAGATGCTTTAAAAAATAATTTAATGAAAATGTACTAAGAGTAGTCTACTGACACACTAATAAAAAAAATTATTTACATCTAAGACTATTTATATAAAAACTCTTGGGTGCCCTTTTTTTGCACAGTACTGTGTTTTCTATCCACTTTAGCCAAACACACACACACACATATATATATATATATATATATATATATATATATATATATATATATATATATATATATATATATATATACTACTGTGAGAAAATAATAATTACACACAAAGGGATAATGGCTTATAGCAGACTTAATGATTTTAGAATATTTCAGATAATGAAATTAAATGTTTATCATCAACTATCCAGTTAGTATTTATACTGTCTGTAACGTTTGGCTACTTTAAATCATTGAATGTAGAGAGAGAGTGAGAGAGAGAGGGGGCGAGAACGCACAAGAGAGCCAGCCCCCCCCCCCCCCCGGGTTTTGTTCTAGGTTCGCGTTTTGATCGTCTAAGCTGCCGTAGGTGATGACGTCACACTCGAATGTAAACAGGAAGAGTCTAACACGGAGATGGAAAGTCACAGTGGTCGATGATATACAGAAACGAATAACTAATAAATATGAAGTTATGTTTAAACTTCTGTTGTCAAGCGTTGTCACTTGTCAATATAACCCACCCCCTTTCCTCAATTTTCCACCGTCCCTGCTTCACTCGGGACCACCAGCTAACGTTAGCCCATTGCTCGTGTCAATTAAATTGCATGTTATTAAATGTCCGCGCTGGTCTGTCTAATGAAATTACAACCGCAACATTATGTCGCCTGTACAGCCCTGGTTGTAGGCTAATGTTAGTGTAGTGAAATGCGAATGAAGGGGTGAAATCACTATTCGCAAGCTTGCGAGTAGATATAATTTTTCATTCGCACCGGCCAAATTAGGGGGCAATTTGCGACGATCTCGTCGCAGCGTACAGGCCTGTTGATATCGGACCGATACCAATGTGGTTCCCAAGTGTGGAATCTTTTAATTCGCCCAACATTGAGTTGAATGGAATCAGCCATCTCCTCGTTTGTCATTTAACACATTCGTGGCCAACCACGTATATATACGTTATTGGGAGCCAGCGCTTGACGGCCAACCACGTATATATACGTGTTAAGCTTGTTTTTGTTTTTATTCCATTGTAATATCCCGGATGTTGTCACAGAGCTGTATTTCGGCTGGAAAAGGCATATCGGGACTCCGAAAGTGCAGTACCGGGCAGATCCTGGTATTGGCACTGTCTCGAGAATGCAGTTTCCCCTGTTGCAGACCGGGTGTCACTTTTCTTTCGCTCCGGGTTAGCTTTTCTGTTAGCCTAAAGCTATGGCTTCACCAGATCGCCTGGAATACTTTTTGCGACGCCGAATTCAGTATGCAGTAAAGGAATATAGCATCAGCCAATGGACATATCGATCTACCAGATGGCGATCAAATAACTGGGAAATTCTTTTTGGAATCCAACTGGCCACAGGTAAGAGCGATTTGACGTCAATTTCAGCCTGATCGGGCCTTGTTCTCATAGCCATCCACCCGGTCAGCGTATGATGTTGCAATAACGAATGCCATTAATGGTAATCAATAATCAGAAACTACTTCCCCCCCCCCCCTTTCATGCATTCATGGTGGAACATGATATTGATCATGCATTTTGATTTTTAACTCTAGTTTGTGTAGGGACAAAACGCCAATCGATTTAACGTTATTAGCTTAGCGCCCTATAACTAGCTTTGCAGGAATTACCCCAGACCATTCCGATATAAAGTTCATATTCACGACGCTATAAAACGGGAACGTATTGATGAAAAAATTATTTCTTTATGGCATATTGAAGAGGTTTATACTGTCAATTGACAATGACAATGGACACATAGCAATAATATAAAATATAGATTTAGCTCTACAAACAACCTCACGCACAGTGAAAACTTGTAATGAAAAGCTGGCCTCATAGTGTAATGAGTCTAATCCCCCCGAATGTGTTAATAACGGATCAGCCATCTCCTTGTTTATGTCATTTAATAACAGATCAGCCATCTCCTTGTTTATGTAATTTAATAACCGATCAGCCATCTCCTCGTTTGTCATTTAATAACAGATCAGCCATCTCCTCGTTTGTCATTTAATAACATATCAGCCATCTCCTCGTTTGTCATTTAATAACAGGAAATGGATGTGGGTCCATTTAGAATGCTGACATTGTCAAGTTGAAACTGTCAATCATTATGAGCAGGAACTGTCTTATGTCATTTGAGTTTCACAATCGCGTGCCAATCCCTAATCTAGGAAGTGTTTTCCCTGTAAATGTTTGGCACACAAGATAATTAGTCCTCTTCCTGCTGAGAGGGGGTCAGATTTATTAGGGGTTAGAAGAGTTCTGACAGGCTACTCACTCAAGGGTCTTGCTCAAGGACACTTTGACACACTGCCCAGGAGGAGCGGGAATCGAACCGGGAACCTTTCGATTACCCGACGACCGGACGACTGCTCTACCTCCTGAGCCACTGTCATTATTAGTCCCATAGCCCACCACCCCATGTCACACTATTAGTCCCATAGCCCACCACCCCATGTTACATTATTAGTCCCATAGCCCACCACCATGTCACATTATTAGTCCCATAGCCCACCACCATGTCACATTATTAGTCCCATAGCCCACCACCATGTCACATTATTAGTCCCATAGCCCACCACCCCATGTTACATTATTAGTCCCATAGCCCACCACCATGTCACATTATTAGTCCCATAGCCCACCACCATGTCACATTATTAGTCCCATAGCCCACCACCCCATGTTACATTATTAGTCCCATAGCCCACCACCCCATGTCACATTCGGGCCCTTGGCCCTCCAGGTCTAAAGGGGTGGGTGTCCTGATGTATAGGAGGAAGTATGACACATTTGAGATTCTGCATCATGGTGAAATAAGTTTACAAGGAAGTCTCTTTGGTTTTTATTACAGTAATTCTTTGTTGACGACTTCCCTCAATTCTGAACCCTAGTTTCACAATTCTTTTCCTGCTGCTAACAGCTGACAATGTCACCAGTTGTCTTGAGTGCATTCCTTCCAAAACGCACTCCCTAGAATAGTCTGTGCCACATGCTACCTCAGAGAGAGTCGTGAGTCTCTGTGCCACATGCTACCTCAGAGAGAGTCGTGAGTCTCTGTGCCACATGCTGCCACAGAGAGAGCAGTGAGTCTCTGTGCCACATGCTACCTCAGAGAGAGTCGTGAGTCTCTGTGCCACATGCTACCTCAGAGAGAGTCGTGCGTCTCTGTGCCACATGCTACCTCAGAGAGAGCAGTGAGTCTCTGTGCCACATGCTACCTCAGAGAGAGCAGTGAGTCTCTGTGCCACATGCTGCCTCAGAGAGAGTCGTGCGTCTCTGTGCCACATGCTACCTCAGAGAGAGCAGTGAGTCTCTGTGCCACATGCTACCTCAGAGAGAGCAGTGAGTCTCTGTGCCACATGCTACCTCAGAGAGAGCAGTGAGTCTCTGTGCCACACGCTGCCTCAGAGAGAGTCGTGAGTCTCTGTGCCACATGCTACCTCAGAGAGAGTGGTGAGTCTCTGTGCCACATGCTACCTCAGAGAGAGCAGTGAGTCTCTGTGCCACATGCTGCCTCAGAGAGAGTAGTGAGTCTCTGTGCCACATGCTGCCTCAGAGAGAGTAGTGAGTCTCTGTGCCACATGCTACCTCAGAGAGAGTGGTGAGTCTCTGTGCCACATGCTACCTCAGAGAGAGTCGTGAGTCTCTGTGCCACATGCTGCCTCAGAGAGAGTCGTGAGTCTCTGTGCCACATGCTACCTCAGAGAGAGTCGTGCGTCTCTGTGCCACATGCTGCCTCAGAGAGAGCAGTGAGTCTCTGTGCCACATGCTACCTCAGAGAGAGCAGTGAGTCTCTGTGCCACATGCTGCCTCAGAGAGAGTGGTGAGTCTCTGTGCCACATGCTGCCTCAGAGAGAGTGGTGAGTCTCTGTGCCACACGCTACCTCAGAGAGAGTAGTGAGTCTCTGTGCCACATGCTACCTCAGAGAGAGTGGTGAGTCTCTGTGCCACATGCTGCCTCAGAGAGAGTGGTGAGTCTCTGTGCCTCATGCTGCCTCAGAGAGAGTGGTGAGTCTCTGTGCCTCACGCTACCTCAGAGAGAGTAGTGAGTCTCTGTGCCACATGCTACCTCAGAGAGAGTGGTGAGTCTCTGTGCCTCACGCTACCTCAGAGAGAGTAGTGAGTCTCTGTGCCACATGCTACCTCAGAGAGAGTGGTGAGTCTCTGTGCCTCATGCTACCTCAGAGAGAGCAGTGAGTCTCTGTGCCACATGCTACCTCAGAGAGAGCAGTGAGTCTCTGTGCCACATGCTGCCTCAGAGAGTGGTGAGTCTCTGTGCCACATGCTGCCTCAGAGAGAGTGGTGAGTCTCTGTGCCACACGCTACCTCAGAGAGAGTAGTGAGTCTCTGTGCCACATGCTACCTCAGAGAGAGCGGTGAGTCTCTGTGCCACATGCTACCTCAGAGAGAGTAGTGAGTCTCTGTGCCACATGCTACCTCAGAGAGAGTGGTGAGTCTCTGTGCCACATGCTGCCTCAGAGAGAGTGGTGAGTCTCTGTGCCTCATGCTACCTCAGAGAGAGCGGTGAGTCTCTGTGCCACATGCTACCTCAGAGAGAGCGGTGAGTCTCTGTGCCACATGCTACCTCAGAGAGAGTCGTGCGTCTCTGTGCCACATGCTACCTCAGAGAGAGCGGTGAGTCTCTGTGCCACATGCTGCCTCAGAGAGAGCAGTGAGTCTCTGTGCCACATGCTGCCTCAGAGAGAGCGGTGAGTCTCTGTGCCACATGCTGCCTCAGAGAGAGCGGTGAGTCTCTGTGCCACATGCTGCCTCAGAGAGAGCGGTGAGTCTCTGTGCCACATGCTACCTCAGAGAGAGCGGTGAGTCTCTGTGCCACATGCTGCCTCAGAGAGAGCGGTGAGTCTCTGTGCCACATGCTACCTCAGAGAGAGCGGTGAGTCTCTGTGCCACATGCTGCCTCAGAGAGAGTGGTGAGTCTCTGTGCCACATGCTGCCTCAGAGAGAGCGGTGAGTCTCTGTGCCACATGCTACCTCAGAGAGAGTAGTGAGTCTCTGTGCCACATGCTGCCTCAGAGAGAGCGGTGAGTCTCTGTGCCACATGCTACCTCAGAGAGAGTGGTGAGTCTCTGTGCCACATGCTACCTCAGAGAGAGCGGTGAGTCTCTGTGCCACATGCTACCTCAGAGAGAGCGGTGAGTCTCTGTGCCACATGCTACCTCAGAGAGAGTGGTGAGTCTCTGTGCCACATGCTGCCTCAGAGAGAGTGGTGAGTCTCTGTGCCACATGCTGCCTCAGAGAGAGTAGTGAGTCTCTGTGCCACATGCTGCCTCAGAGAGAGCGGTGAGTCTCTGTGCCACATGCTGCCTCAGAGAGAGCGGTGAGTCTCTGTGCCACATGCTACCTCAGAGAGAGTCGTGAGTCTCTGTGCCACATGCTACCTCAGAGAGAGTGGTGAGTCTCTGTGCCACATGCTACCTCAGAGAGACGTTTCCTGTTCGCAAATGACTCCCCATTCCCATGTATATGTTCATGGTCCAGTAAGTTTGTAATCTTGTAAAAACCAGTCAAGGCAAACTAAACGAATGAGTTATTCCAGCATGCCGACATAGAGAGACGTGCGCTCCCCTTTGTTCGCAGTATGCGCCAAACGTAATGAATGAATGAATGAATGAATGAATGAATGAATGAATGAATGAATGAATGAATGAAAACTTTATTAACAGATTGCAGAATGGGTACAATACAGTACGGCTCAATACATACAATTGTTAAGGGGATGCAGACCTGAGAAAGACGTTTGTCTTGTTTCCATCAGGGTCCCCCATTTT
>NC_140171.1:154327412-154414912 GCF_963971535.1 Notolepis coatsorum | reverse complement strand
AGTGTTAATCCCACTGGTCACAATGGTGACCGTAATGTTTTTGTTATAAGGCTCTGCAAATGTTACTGAATGATCTAGCAATGTATTTCCAGCTAAATTGAAATAATAAACAAATAAAGGGTCTCAATTAAATATGTGGTAGTAAAAATAACCTGTGGGAGGATTTCAAGTTTCAACAAGATAAATGCGACAACAGTGCAAAATATTTCACTATAATATTTCAAAGCAAAAAAAAAAAATTATATTTATTTATTTATTTTATTTTTTATTTTTTAATGCTTCCCCCTGTGCCTATGAAAATGCCACACGTGCCTAGGGTTGCCTACCCCTGATCTAGATGAACCATTTCCGGGTTGTATAATAGTATATACGTCCTATTTATTTATTGAAAGAGTTTTGCTGTCTCCTGGTGTAAATTAGCTCTTGCTACAACCCTGCATGTTTACATTTTGTATTTTGTACTTGATGTTCATTAACACTTTGATTTCCGGAAGAGGCTTTTAGGCGTCCTTCCCCGCCATGCTCAAGTTGCCGAAGACGCCGTAACTCGTCTTTGATATCAATATTTCAAAAATCTGTGATCGGATTCATATTTCCCATCCGCTGGCCTGAGACCCACCAAAAAGCCCCACAGAACCCTCTAGCGGCTCAAGAGCGCCATCTGGTGGCCGATCTGCGCAATCGCCAAAGAGGATGTTACATGGACGATGTGCTATTCGCCCATATTACTTCCGGGCACTCGCTATAGGTTCCGGCACTCTAGCTCGTCACAATACATAGCGATCCGTTGCGAATAACTCGATAAACAACATGATTTGGACGTATATACTATTATACAAGCTGGAAATGGACCCGATATTTCTATATCCCATAATAGGAAAATGTCTGTTCCACGCTCATCGCCCAACGGCGCGAGGAAGATACGGTAAGATTCAGCGTTATTTTTGAACGTGTTCGATATAAACTGCTCTGATGATCATATCACCCACACTAGATGAATGATATAACGCTGCCCACAGAATTATAAACGATCCCCCGCCCATCCGGTCATCATCAGATGATACGTAGAAACTTCTAGAAGTACGTCCAATTGAAATTTTTGATCTTGCACAGATTCCTACCAAACTGTATTTCATCATCAATATAATGCATTTGGGGCTATAAATCACGTTCTGGAGAAAGCTGCAGAAAGAGATGAAAACATACTTATACTTTAGACCATATTTTACTATGAATATGTGAATGAAAAAGTTTAACGTTGCTACACAATGAACAATACATATAGGACCTTGAATGGACCCTAATAATGGCAATCTGGCAATAGAATTTAAAAAGTTATAGCTCTGCAAAGAAGGGGAACTTATCCATGTTAAATAGAGCTGGCAACGGATGGTATATCATGAATTTAGCCTTAGGTAATCAAAGTGTTAACATGTGCTGTCCCTATCAAATAAACTATCAAATCAAACCAGGGTTAGAAATTAACATTTCTTTTCAAGGGCTTTTTTTGCCCCCCTTAATTGATTTTCGGGGGCTTTTTTTGTATTTCGGGGGCACTGAATTTTTATTATAATATTTAATATATTAATTTATTATATTTATTATATTAAACATCCTTACATCCACATTTGTTTACAGTCTTCGTCCCACGGACAAAAAGATCCACACAAGCTCCTCGAACACTAGTCGTGTTTGCAGCCGGAGTCTCACGACAAGCTTTGCAATAAATGATATGTTGACCGGTAGCATCCTCCTCAACCCCTACCCAGTCTAATCCCCACGACTCCATCGTACTCCGCTTTACATTTTTTTATTTTAGGACCTGGGGAATCTGCTTCTCAGACTCTTTTTCCTTCGTGTTTTTATAGTTTGATAAAAAAACGCTCCATCTTCAAAATGCCATCAAATGCTGGTGAGCTGCTCACCTGCTAATGTGAGAGGGAGGGGAGAGTGACGTCGACATCGGCGTCTGATCAAAACAGATTTGATAAATCACGTCTTTCACTCGTCAGTTAAATAAATGGTAATATGAATTTTTATACTATGTTTGATAACGTAATGTTAATGACATTAATAATCATTAGTAAACTGTCTGGGGCTTTTTGTCCCCCCCGGCCCCTCTTAACATGAGGGAAGCCGAGAACGCACAGCTGTCAGTGCGCACGGGTGACATTGTGTCACAGCTGGGAGCGTTGCGGTGTTTGCAATGGAGGAGAAGTTTGGTTCACTTGTAAATAAACTATTCACATAAATGAAACAATGTAATGTTAATGTCTCCATCAGGGTTTCCGTTAGAAAATATTGGGGCCGGTCTCAGTGTCCTGGAAGATTTCAATCTCCCGGACAAATGTGAGAAATTCTGGTCAGTTTATTGAGCTTAAAAACAATTGATACGCAGGCTATATAAAGAATGACATCCTCAAGGCATGTAGATTTATAATATTTTAACTTAAAACTAGGCTACTTTTGCGTATATACAGTCCTTAATATATTCCAAATAAAATAAGTCCCTCGAGACTCCGTGCTGCTGCTGACGAAGCGATAAACTCATCCCAATAGTATGCAACTGCAGCCAGCAGCGCTATCAGGTCCGGTCTGGGGATCGCTCAGCAGCGCCACCCACCAAATGGCTGAATTGCCAATGGCTGAATTGGAGTACTGCACTGTGCGGGCATAACTGTGAGCTCTGCGGCTCCGCAGCTGCACGCCTCTCGCTAATCCAGCACCAAGCTGCCGCACCGCCATTCTCATCAGCAAAACACAGGTCGCGAGGGAATCATTCTCACAGGACATTATGACCGGAGATATTTAAATATGTCGGACTTCAACAGAATATATATATATAATTAGTAAACTGTCGGGGGCCTGATTTTCGAGGGCATTTTGTCCATTTTCACGGGCATTTTGCCCCAAGCCCGCGTTAATTTCGAACCCTGAATCAAACTACTGCTACAAAAGTAACAGTCACTCAACTTTAGCTTTTCCCCCCTTTTATGCATACAATGCCTATGTTTTGGCTAGTGTTGCTCTTCTAGAAAAATAATCCTATCAGGGTTGCCTATTGAAATACTGTACACCTCCAGTACAGAAACATTGTTTATGAGTTTGCGTGTCAGGTAGACCATTGATTGACAGTCGATTCTGCCAATTACGTCACACCGCCTGGACCCACCTCTGCTGTTGATAACGCTAGCCAAGTTAGCACACACACATACACAGTGGGTCAGTGACTTTGGTGTAGGGGTGTAACAATGCATCGATCCTAAGGGGAAAATTCAACTGCATCGATTTGAAAATGTTAGAATCGATTATCGCAATTTTAATGTGTACACAGTGTTGTTATTATCATGTCCGTTACAGCCAACACAACGACATACGCTACTGCATAAACGTTATGATTAACAAAGCAAGGCATTCGTTTTGTTGCATTAACGTTATATTACTATTGCTATCGATAAATCTAGGTGTTCTAAAGTCTATTGCTATTGGTAAGACTAGAATAAGTTACTGTCTCCGAAAACTCTCATATTGCAATGGCGGACTTTCAGGAAGTAAACAAGAAAATGAGAGCTTCCGATTGGTAATTACATTTTTTTTCTTCTTGAAACTAGTCACGTCACTCTACTGTAATTGGACCGTTGGCTTGAGTGCAATGTGGGACTTGTAGTTCTTGAACGATTATCAGCGGAGAAAAAAAAGCACGACTGAGGCTGTAATCTTCACTCGCACACCGTGCAAGTAATTGATTTTTCCGGTTCGCGCACACATATTTCTAGGGGCATATGCGAGCAATATGGTCGCACTCTAGAGCCCTGACACACACACACACACACACACACACACACACACACACACACACACACACACACACACACACACACACACACACACACACACACACACACACACACACACACATAATCACACACATAATCACACACATAATCACACACATAATCACACACATAATCACACACACATTCACACACACACAGATAGGGATGGGAATCGAAAACCGGTTCACGTTGGGAGCCGGTTCCTAATTGTCCGATTCCTGGAATTGCATGCCTCTGTGACTATCGATTCCTCTTATCGCTGCCATGTTTTTCCGACGGTTGCGCATCTTAAAACAATAACGTTAGCGCCACGTATGCAGCCATAGCAGACTATTTGATTCCTTAAAGGTGTCATGCAGTGCTATTCCTAGCACTATTTGGGCAACTTTACACACTTCCTGTGAGTCTATGTAACACATGTGTAATTTTTATTCCAAAAATAATCATTGTTTTATATTTCTAATCTTGTACTCAAAACCAGCATTTTTCAGCCTCACGAAAGCAGGCTATTATTGGCTTGGTTCCACCCACACTTTGAGTGACAGCCACCCACCAAATAGCTCCGCCCATCTCCCCGTCATTCCATCCAGGTGGAGGTCTTATTGATTGATTGATTGATTGAAAACTTTATTAACAGATTGTAGAATGGGTACAATACAGTACAGCTCAATACACACAATTGTTAAGGGGATGCAGACCAGAGAAAGACTTTCGTCTTGTTTACATCAGGGTCCCCCCTTAGGTTTCAGGTTACATACAAATATGGTATGTCATAAATATAGAGATGTAGCAGTACTGTCTATCTATATATATATATGTTACCACTATTTGTAAAAGCCACAACCACGTTACCATATTTGTAATAATGTAAATCATTGTGTCGTTGTACATATTGTGTATACACCGTTAGAAGCTAACATAGGTTCCATCACTCTGAGAGTCCATGTTATGAACTATTACCACAGATATTTTCAGTTTTCAGGGTTGATCTAACAGTTTTGATTATGAAATCTCAGTCAAGGGTACCACAGGTCCTCTTCTCAGACCTGTGGGGCAAAGCACTGCACCATGCAAGCTACATGTCGCTGCATGTTGATCAATAGTAGCCCACTCGGTGCATCACAGTGGGCTACTATTGTGCTAACAACATGCTGCGACGTCTAGCTTGTTAGCCGGCATGAATACCCGATTTAAAATGGTTCTCTCCTCTTTGTATACCTTTGTCCTCACAAGTATTCTGCCAGGGAACTTATGGACACGACAATAGTAGTAGTTATAAGGTGTTTGAGCTTGTAACGTTAGTTAGCTCATAGCTATCGTGGTACACGAGAGCTATGAGCTAACTAACGTTACAAGCTCAAACGATAGCTATGAGCTAACTAACGTTACAAGCTCAAACACCTTATAACTACTACTATTGTCGTGTCCATAAGTTCCCTGGCAGAATAATTGTGAGGAAAAAGGTATACGAAGAGGAGAGAACCATTTTAAATCGGGCATTCATGCCGGCTAACAAGCTAGACGTCGGGGTATGTTGTTAGCACAATAGCTACCAAGCTAAGCTACGTTAGCTTCTAACGGTGTATACACAATATGTACAACGACACAATGATCAAACACCTTATAACTACTACTATTGTCGTATCCATAAGTTCCCTGGCAGAATACTTGTGAGGACAAAGGTATACAAAGAGGAGAGAACCATTTTAAATCGAGCACTCATGCCGGCCGACAAGCCGGACACCGCGGTTGTTGTTAGCACAATAGTAGCCCACTGTGATGCACCGAGTGGGCCACCATTGATCAACATGCAGCGATGTGTAGCTTGCATGATGCGTGTGCAGTACACAGGTCTGAGAAGAGGACCTGCACATGATAGCAACCGGGAGCGTCGCGGAGCATTCCTAGATCCACTTCAACCAGCCGAGCGTCGGGAGCTCCAGCAGCTTGTCGATGTGCTAATAGCCTGGAGCCAGCTACCGTTAGCTTGCAGAGGCTATTAGCACACCGACAAGCTGTGTAGCCAGCAGGCTGAATGCTCCGCGACGCTGGTTGAAGTGGATCTAGGTAGCCAGCAGGCTGAATGCTCCGCGACGCCCCCGGTTGCTAACGCCGGCCCCGGCTGGTGCTAACTAGCTAGCGATCGCTCCCGAGTCCCGAGAGCTAACGCCGGTCTGTCTGTCGAAGAATGGAGGCGGGCATTACTAAAACCACAGAGCCAATCACATCACCGTGCGCTATAAACAGCGCCCTGTGACGTTGCCCAGCTCGTCAAATCAACATGACCTGATTTACTAGAGGCAAACAGGGGATGGGCTGTAGCTGAGGAATTCGTCAATATAGTATTTAGGCCCAAAAACACATTGATACGAACTCCTATTACTATAATACAATGCTAGAGACTGAAAAATGACATTTATAACGCATAGCCCCTTTAAATCAAGAGCAGCTCATGTTCACAAATACACATTGAACGTCCCTTGATGCTGTAAATAACTTCATCATTCATCTGCAGAAGGTTGTAACCCCTGCTCTGCTTCTGTCTGTAGGAATAGCAGGATGTGTGGCCACAGTGCTGCACGACGCTGTGATGAACCCAGCTGAGGGTAAGACCACACACACACACACACACACAGAGTATAGGTACTAGGGGTGGGGGGAAATATCGATACAGGGACGCCAAGTATCGATATTTAATTATTTTTTTCGTATAAGGAAGTTGCATTGTTCATTTCAATACCTGTAATAGTACAGTAGTCCACACACACACACATGTGCATTCAGTTAAGTTGGAATATGACTGTAATACAAACAGTTCAGTTTGTCAGGTACATGCAACACAGATTACAGTGTTTACATCTGTCTGCTTGAAAAAAGACCATGTTCTGCAATAAAAATTTGAGATGAACAGACTGAACTTTATTTTATTAGATAAAACATGTTGACAACGTTTTACTTTGCAGTTGAAAAAAGGTAATAAATCGCAATATTAATATCGCAATACTCAGCATATCGCAATATATTTAGTATCGCAATACTATCGTATCGTGACTCAAGTATCGTGATAGTATCGTATCGTGAGGCCTCTGGTGATTCCCACCCCTAATGGGTACTAGGGGTGTAGCGAATCGTAGTTGATCCGTGACCCATAAAGCACACAGCTTTATCGCATGGTGTTTAACCATCATAGTGAACTTTATCGCATGTCTTATAGTTTAGTAGGTAATCCTAGCTGTGTGTAACTTGTAGTTTAGTAGGTCATCCTAGCTGTGTGTAACTTGTAGTTTAGTAGGTAATCCTAGCTGTGTGTAACTTGTAGTTTAGTAGGTCATCCTAGCTGTGTGTAACTTGTAGTTTAGTAGGTAATCCTAGCTGTGTGTAACATGTAGTTTAGTAGGTAATCCTAGCTGTGTGTAACATGTAGTTTAGTAGGTAATCCTAGCTGTGTGTAACATGTAGTTTAGTAGGTAATCCTAGCTGTGTGTAACTTGTAGTTTAGTAGGTAATCCTAGCGCTGTGTAACATGTAGTTTAGTAGGTAATCCTAGCTGTGTGTAACTTGTAGTTTAGTAGGTAATCCTAGCTGTGTGTAACTTGTAGTTTAGTAGGTCATACTAGCGCTGTGTAACATGTAGTTTAGTAGGTAATCCTAGCTGTGTGTAACATGTAGTTTAGTAGGTAATGCTAGCTGTGTGTAACTTGTAGTTTAGTAGGTAATCCTAGCTGTGTGTAACATGTAGTTTAGTAGGTAATGCTAGCTGTGTGTAACTTGTAGTTTCAGCAGGAAGGGTACAACTCTTACAACTGATTAGCAATGTTCATCAAAACAGTGCTGAAACTTGGGTGCTGTAGTTGTTGAGTGCTGGAGTGTTGGACTAAACACGTTTCGCAATTATGCCACAACAATGTGGAACGCCCTACCCAAAGCTGTAAAGGAATGTGAATCACTACCCACATTCAAAACCGCTCTTAAAGAGCACCTACGGGGGGGGGGGGGGGGGGGGCAGGTGGCGCACGGAGATTACGTTCGTCACCAACACCGGGAGACACTAGGATTCGCCTGTTCGAATCCAGCTCCCGGCGTTGCTATCAGCTTGGCTGGCCTCTCACACTGATACAATTGGCTGTATCAGGGGGTGGGAAAGCTGAAGGGTGGGTCCTGGGCGTTGTGGACAGCGACCCCTACAGTTCGGTCGGGGCGCCTGCTCAGCGAGGGTTGGAACTGAGGAGAGATAGTGTGGCCTCCCACACGCTACACTCTCCCCGGTGAGAACCTGCGCGGCTTGGCCTGCCCCAGGCTGCACATGCGTCGGAGGAAAGCATGTGACAGTCTCCGGTCTCCCGGACCAACAGTAGGGGAAAGTATGCAACAACCAGGAAGGGTGGGATGGGAGAAAAACCGGGAAAAAGGAGGGGAAGAAAGATAAAAAAAAAAAAAAAAAAAAAAAAAAAGCACATACGGGAGGCTGCAATTCGAAACTGCCCAAACCCCCACCACCTCCTAATAGACAGTCTCCTCCCCACCGCATGTATATATTCCCTCCCAGCCGTATGTATATTTCTCTCCCACCCACCCACCCCCTCCTAATGTACAGTCCCCTCCCCATCATATATACTCTGTCAGGATCTAGGGGTAACAGTACTGTGTATTTGAATACCGTTTATGTCACAAATGTATCAGTACTAAATACCTATATGTCCCTATGCCATAAATGTCATGTATGTTGTGTATGTCATAAATGTCTATATGAATTGAAAATGGGGGACCCTGATGGAAACAAGACAAACGTCTTTCTCGGGTCTGCATCCCCTTAACAATTGTATGTATTGAGCCGTACTGTATTGTACCCATTCTGCAATCTGTTAAATAAAGTTTTCATTAATTCATTCATGCATATTAGTATACTAGTACTAGACAATAGACATACTAGACATATTAGTCCTTCATACCAGCGGCCATCAGGCTCCACAACAGTGGGCAGGGACTGCTGCCAGACATCCAACTACTAGGAACCTAAAAGGACAATATACTACCTAGGGCTGGACGGTATGGTCTAAAATTTATATCACGGTATAATTTGAAGCATAGACGGTAACGGTATATATCACGGTATATTAATTTATCTTAAAATATCTATATAAATGCTTCTGAAGGGGTAAAACACTGGTATGGCAGTTGTTATTCTGTTACAGCTGCTGAGCTATACTATAGCTAATGTCCATCAATATCTTCCTTTTTAATTAAATAGGTTCAAGAATCGAATCAGGATTGTTAGCAGAGAGAGGGAGAGAGAGGGAGAGAGAGGGAGAGAGAGGGAGGGAGAGGGAGGGAGGAGGCTGCTAGTGGAGCCAGCTAACGTTAGCTTGCTGAGGCTACTAGTACATCGACATGCTGCTAGTGGAGCCAGCTAATGTTAGCTTGCTGAGGCTACTAGTACATCGACATGCTGCTAGTGGAGCCAGCTAATGTTAGCTTGCTGAGGCTACTAGTACATCGACATGCTGCTAGTGGAGCCAGCTAACGTTAGCTTGCTGAGGCTACTAGTACATCGACATGCTGCTAGTGGAGCCAGCTAATGTTAGCTTGCTGAGGCTACTAGTACATCGACATGCTGCTAGTGGAGCCAGCTAACGTTAGCTTGCTGAGGCTACTAGTACATCGACATGCTGCTAGTGGAGCCAGCTAACGTTAGCTTGCTGAGGCTACTAGTACATCGACATGCTGCTAGTGGAGCCAGCTAACGCTAGCTTGCTGAGGATACTAGTACATCGACTAGGGATGCACTGAAATTTCGGTGGCCGAAAGAGTTTTTTCACCGAAAATATATCACCGAAACAGAAGCAACCTGTAACCTAACGCGTGTTGTTGTGATGATGTCATCAAAACGCGGATTCAGTGATTACAAGCTCTTCAGTCCTGCATGATACTCCTCTTGGGACTCGGGAGCAATGCATCTCCTCGGGAGTCGCGCTGTTTCTATGTAAACTCAGCGCGCAACGAGTCCAATAAATGCGTCTTTAACATACTTTATCCTTATTTACTATATGCCCGTCGCGGTTAATCACTGAGTGATCTAATATGCATATTATTCAGAGCGAGAGGGGGAGGGATTGTGTTTCTCACATTGACGCTGTCTGTCGCGCGTCTACTGTGCCAAAGTCATCTGGGGACTAGAAAGGTGCGCTCAGTAGAGCACAGATGTCCGCCCCTCTCTCTCTCTCTCTCTCTCTCTCTCCTCTCTCGCTCTATTGATTGATTGATTGATTGAAAACTTTATTAACAGATTGCAGAATGGGTACAATACAGTACAGCTCAATACACACAATTGTTAAGGGGATGCAGACCAGAGAAAGACTTTCGTCTTGTTTACATCAGGGTCCCCCATTTTCAATTCATCAGGACATATATGACATACATGACATACAGATAGACAGTACTGCTACATCTATACATTTATGACATACCAGATTTGCAAATACAGTACTGTTTGTGATACAAAAAGACCCATAATAGTGATTTATTTATTATTTAAGTTAAGTTTTGCCATAATCATATATTTTTCCATAATCAGGTATCTGAACAACATTGGTAAAAAAAAATCTATTCTATGAATCATTTTCGGCTTTCGGTTTTCGGCCAACTGTTTCCTATTTTCGGTATCGGTTTCGGCCAAGAATTTCCTATTCGTTGCATCCCTAACATCGACAGTTAACATTACATAAGGTTTTAGCGCGATGTGGGCATTCCAGAATGGCGAGGATGCAAAGCATGTTAGACCATTGGACTCGTCGCAGAGTTTACATTACACATAGAAACTGCGCGACTCCCGAGAGAAGTTGTCACACAGCCTTCAAACGCAGGGCGGAAGAGCTAGTTTGCTTCTGTGTTTATTATGAAATGACAATTGCGTGTTGACAGGCCCACTGCGCGAAGCCTCTGTGCTCCTAAATAACTTTTTCCAGTTCGCACATCTATTATCTATGACTAATTCCATCTATTTTTAGGGGCAAATGCGAGTGAAATAGTCGCGCTGTGGTTACATGACGTCATTGCATGACGACTATTGCTAAGGTATAGTCAAAATCCATACCGTAGAGCAAATTCATACCGTTTATACCGTCCACCCCAGAGCATATATTTAGCTTTTAGCATTTTTTGTTTATAATAGATTTAGTAGGAAGAGTGCCTGATAGTATAAGATGGTAAGAAGGTTAGTGTTTTTAGCTAGTCCTTGTAGCTAACGCTCTCTCTCCTGCTCCTCCAGTGGTGAAGCAGCGCATGCAGATGTACCGCTCCCCGTACCGCGGCGTGCTGCACTGCGCGGGCTCCATGCTGAAGCACGAGGGCTCGGCGGCCTTCTACCGCAGCTACACCACGCAGCTCACCATGAACCTGCCCTTCCAGGCGCTGCACTTCATCACCTACGAGTACCTGCAGGAGCTGCTGAACCCTCACAGACAGTACCACCCCTCCTCCCACGTGGTGTCCGGCGCGCTGGCCGGAGCGCTGGCCGCCGCCGTCACCACGCCGCTGGACGTCTGCAAGACCCTGCTGAACACCCAGGGGGCGCTGCTGAACACCCAGGGGGCGCTGGCCGCCGTGCACGCCACCGCCGGGGGAGGAGCAGGAGGAGCGGCGGTGGTGGGCGCGGCCGCCGCGGGGAGCCGCCACCACCACGTCTCCGGCCTGGCGGAGGCCTGTCGGACTGTCTACAGGACGGGCGGCGCGCCGGCGTTCTTCAAGGGCGTCCAGGCGCGGGTCATCTACCAGATGCCCTCCACCGCCATCAGCTGGTCGGTCTACGAGTTCTTCAAGTACGTCATCACCAAGCGGCAGCGCGAGCGCAGGCTCCGCGGGGACGGAGTCGAGTAGGACGGAGTCGAGTAGGACACGAGAGGAGAGACGACGAGAGCCTTAAATTACGTTTTCGGACCCTTTCTTCCCCACTTTTCCAACTCTCTGCCTTTTCTTCCTGTAGTTCACTTTAGGGTTAGGTTAGGGTACCAACACAGATAACTACTGATACCAACACAGATAACTACTGATACCAACACAGATATCTGCTTGACGGTAACATAGGATATCAGTTTTACTAGGATGTTACAATTCAATGCCAAGAGCCACGTGTACTGTACCAAACACATCTATAATAATGTAATATATAGGCAAGACAAGTTTACTTCCTGTATATATGGCATATAGGATATGACTCACTCTAATGGGGAAAATGGACTGTAATCTCATTTCTGTCCAATGACCCAGAACCAAGGAAACTATAAAGGAAGGAAGGAAGGGTCATCTCATCAGACTACCAGCTTTCTATGCTCGGCTTGGTGCCTTTTTTGAAATTCTAAATAGACAAATCATCTTGAGGAACTACATAGTGACGTGATGACCCTTCCTTCCTTTTATAGTTTCCTTTCCCAGAACCAATGGTCTAAATCTATACTGTTCAGTAACGGATCAGAACAGAAACGTGCCGGCAGTGAAAAGGACCCGCTAGTTCACTCTTCCCTCCTCCATCATGGCTGCAGGGTGGAGGGAACACTTTAGAGGGAACCAAACACAGACTCAAGTCCCGCCACCCCTACAACAAGGTGGCACAAGAGATGCTCCGTTCCACCACTGAGGACCTATCCAGAAATGGATGGCTGGCGGCAGCCTGGAAGAGAGAGTGGGAGAGTGCTGGGCCAACCCGTATCCACCACCACATCTGGGATCCAGGAGATGGCGCCACAGGAGACGATCTTCCACGCCGGCAATGGGTTCTGCTGAACCGTTTAAGATCTGGGGTTGGTCGCTTTAAAGCATCATTAAAGAAGTGGGGCCTGGCAGACAGCGCTGCATGTGAGTGTGGAGACCCTGAGCAGACTGTTGACCACATCCTGACCATCTGCCCCCTATACAAACCACCCTCGGAAGCCAGCCTCTTTGATGTGGGACCAGAGTTAAGGGCATGGCTACAAGATACGGAGTTGGACCTCTGACGTTACACGAAAGAAGAAGACCCCCTCTCGTCGGCATACGTTGCACTTTAAAGAAAGGTATTACTAACACCTGTTGGCCACAAGGGGGAGCTCTATGTTCAACCTCCACCTTCAAATATTGGGACAGAGAAATTTAGAACGTGGTGAAAGATTGGATTTGTGTTACTGGGAGGAACATTGGGTGTTAATGGGAGAACTGGGAGGAACATTGGGTGTTAATGGGAGAACTGGGAGGAACATTGGCTGTTAATGGGAGGACTGGGAGGAACATTGGGTGTTAATGGGAGAACTGGGAGGAACATTGGGTGTTAATGGGAGGACTGGGAGGAACATTGGGTGTTAATGGGAGGACTGGGAGGAACATTAGCTGTTAATGGGAGGACTGGGAGGAACATTAGCTGTTAATGGGAGAACTGGGAGGAACATTGGGTGTTAATGGGAGAACTGGGAGGAACATTGGGTGTTAATGGGAGAACTGGGAGGAACATTAGCTGTTAATGGGAGGACTGGGAGGAACATTGGGTGTTAATGGGAGGACTGGGAGGAACATTGGGTGTTAATGGGAGGACTGGGAGGAACATTGGGTGTTAATGGGAGGACTGGGAGGAACATTGGGTGTTAATGGGAGAACTGGGAGGAACATTAGCTGTTAATGGGAGGACTGGGAGGAACATTGGGTGTTAATGGGAGGACTGGGAGGAACATTGGGTGTTAATGGGAGGACTGGGAGGAACATTAGCTGTACTGTTGAAGTCGTTACACTGCAGTGTATCCAGATAAAGAGTGTGAGAGCGTACGGTAACCGGTTAGTATTTTAAACAACAATAATAATAATGATAATAATAAATGTAGAATTTAATTCTGCTAAAATGTATTCTCCAAACTATTTAACGGCTTCTCTCATCAATCAAATCAAATGTATTTATCGTCCATGTGACCCCGACCGTCGTGAAACCTCAGAACCAGTTCCGACTCGTGACTCCGAACACTAACCCTTTCACCTGCCGCACTACCAAACGGTTAACCCTTTCACTGCGACAATACACAGAAGGTTAACCCTTTCACTGCCACACGACAGCCGGTTATCCCTTTCACCAAGGGCTAATTGAGTATTGCACTCAGCACAGTGACCCTGTCCCTGATTGGAGGTGGGATACTAGCGCCACTCTGCTCGTAGAGACTTGGGCTGCATCTGAGAGGATCGGAGAGGTGGAGTCTGGCTGAGCCTTCCAACCCAGTACACTATGAACTCTTAACACACTAAACACCATGCCACAATAAACACAGTTTCAAACCAACACCTACCCGTTGCATCGTACTGCATATAAGGCGCGGCCCGGACCGGCAGCGGTTAAAGAGAGACCCGTCTCACACGACCCGGAAGGTGGCCGGTTCCATCCCCGCAAAACAGCTCAAATGTAGTGCCTTGCTCGTGGACACTTCCACAGCGATGGGGCACATTGTAGGGGATGGAACCTGTCACCCTGCTGGTGAAACGCCTCCGTGCATCTGTATCTCGGAGAGAAATAAAGTCCTAATTACACTGTAATATAAAGTGTATATATAGATATTTAGGGGTGTAACGATGCAACCTCACAACGATTAATTTCGATTAAGATTATTCAGGCAACGATTCAATGCATCATGAAATCTCTTCATTTGACCACGATTCGATACATTTTCTGTTAATCAGTTAATCAGTTAATTCCCCCAAAACATTTTAATACACAAATGTGGCTGGGGGAACTGATTCACTCAGCATTAATGGACTATAGGTCAATAAAAACAATACACAAAAGAAAAACATTTTAAAAAATATATAAAAATATTGTATTTTTTATTTCGATTAATTTCGATTATAATCGTTCTAACATTTTCAAATCGATGCAGTTGAATCGTCACATTAGAATCGATGCATTTTGATTAATCGATACATCGTTACACCCCTAAGATATAATGTTTTCCCTTCATGATAGTATTTATGTTTTTTAAATAAAAAGATGGTTAAACAGCGACCTCACCCTCCTGCCTATCCACCTGCTTTGAGATCCACCTGCAAGGGTTCGACCTGAACATTCACAGTCTTGTAGACCTGAACATTCACACAGTCTTGTAGACGTGAACGTTCACACAGTCTTGTAGACGTGAACGTTCACACAGTCTTGTAGACGTGAACGTTCACACAGTCTTGTAGACGTGAACATTCACACAGTCTTGTAGACGTGAACATTCACACAGTCTTGTAGACGTGAACATTCACACAGTCTTGTAGACGTGAACATTCACACAGTCTTGTAGACGTGAACATTCACACAGTCTTGTAGACGTGAACGTTCACACAGTCTTGTAGACGTGAACATTCACACAGTCTTGTAGACGTGAACGTTCACACAGTCTTGTAGACGTGAACATTCACACAGTCTTGTAGACGTGAACATTCACACAGTCTTGTAGACGTGAACGTTCACACAGTCTTGTAGACGTGAACATTTACATAGTCTTGTAGACTAGTGCTAGTAGAGTATTAGCAGACTGGTTCTGAAAAGGCATTACTGCATGCCTTAGTGGAACGGAAAGAAGACTAAGGCTGAGACGATATGCCATTTGGAAGAATCGATAAATCGGGACAATTAGCGATATTTTTATTGGTATTCTTTTTATATATATTTTTTTTTTCTTTTTATTATTTAAACTACAAATGTGTTCAACTGAATTTACATGAAATGGGGATTTTTTAACTAAAACACGCCAGAAGACCTAGTATTTTAGTATAGTATAAAGTATTAAAAAGAAATGATAAAAAAATATATATATTTACACATGCAAAAAAAATCAATAAGTGATGCCAGCCTTAGCAGACTGATTCTGAAAAGGCATTCCTGCATTACTTATTGGAATTGAAAGGAGACCTTTTTTGTTTTTTTGATCCACACAGCTTCCCTGGATTTACAGTGACTTACTGTACAATGACTTGTATTGTTGTGACGGAGTAACTTTATGACTAAGTGACTCCGCACCGCCGCCATGTATCCAACGCACAGTTTGTACTACGATGGACGTGACTTCGTGTTTTTGAAGCCATATATATATATATATATACATAAAAATGAACACAATCGATGGAAGACGATATGTTTTGGAGGCAACTTGTATATTGAATGATATGTGAATTGAATTGTTGAACCATCAACGTCTGGCTGTAGAGAGATGCCGGTGTTTGTACAACTACGCAAATCTGGTAGTTATTCTACATGAAAACAAAATCCTGTGTATTCGTTTAAAAGGAAAAGATGTTAAATATAAAGAAAGATGGTATAAGTGTTGTTTTAAAAGAATGATCGTAGAAGTGTTCTTGGTCCATTGGAAACCAAAGACTGAACCAGGGTTCTGGGGGGCGATGTGACGACGATGACGATGATAATAATGTGAATTGCTTGAACACTTGTTTGAAAGAGAACCATCATGTATTATTTAGTGAATTGTAAATAAACTCGCAAAGGCAGCTCCTCGCAGAAGCAGGGTCTTCTCTTGGTGCTGGCCATCCCAAGCGCTGAGAGAAATCACACCATTTGTGTCTCGTCTTTTTTTTAATGGTTCAATATTCAACAGTTTCATTTAGGTGCCCTCAAGCTCTTCTCCCCCACATGATGTCACAGACTTCAATCAAATAAACTTAAATAAATAAACTGCTATGTTGTTTATGTAGTCAAATAATTAGGCTACTTATGTGTTGATGTTTTGCTATCAATATTTGACTATCATCTCGTGGCCCCCTGGTAGGTCCCTGTGGGGGCCTCTTGTGGGCCCCTGCCCTCCTGTTGAGCACCGTATTCAAGTATTAAGTACAGTGGCGGCTGGTAAATTATTCTAGGTGGGGCGGTGCCATATTCAATCAGTTTCAGTAACTACAGAACTATATATTGGTATAGAGACTAACTTTTTTAGCTGCAGTAGAACATCACGTACAAATTGAGCCGTCCCGTTAACCCTTTGAGAAGCTTTGTGGTCCGGGCTTGAACTTTCCATAAATTGTTCCATATAAATCCATTTAGTTAGATCCAACACTGTCTGAATGTTTCTTGGGATTATTATCAATTTCCGACGACGACAACTGTAATCCTGTCTCGTCGTGAGTCCCTGCGACAATCATTGTTGTCGTCATCAGTCTGCGCACCCCCTCTGCTTGGGGCGCTAGAAAAAGCGCCCTTCAGGCATCATATTTGAAGACGCTGATTGGCAAAATGTTGTTGCTAGGTCCATTTATGTTGCCCTGTGCATTTTTCAACTGGCTGTGTTGCGCACTGACGCCCAGTCAGTGGGGCGATATTTCTAGCGCCCCAGAAGAGAGGGGATGAACAGGAAGCACAAACAATGATTTATATTTGATATATTACACGTTATTGTGCATTTTAAACACAAACATACTTAAAATGAGTAATTTCTTTTAAAAATGTTTATTATATTTTTTGCGGTCGAAATCTAGAAAAATTCAAAACCACTTCTTTCTTCTTCTTTATAGGGGGGGGGGGGCGCCCTGGCGCCCTCTATGGACCAGCCGCCACTGATTAAGTACTTGTTTCCAATAATGGTCTTCGATGTCACATACAGGACATGACTTATTTGTCTTTTCTAGCAGTAAGAGCAGTTCTCCAGCAGGGGGGGGAGCGACACTGATGAACAGAGAAGCTGCAGCATCTTAGAGCTCAGTCTGCTATACTGTTTATATATAGCTTCAGTCAGTATGTAGCTTCAGCCTACAGTCAGTATGTAGCTTCAGGTAGGGTGACCATATTTTGATTTCCAAAAAAGAGGACATGCTGGCCCCAGCCTCGAGATACTTAATGATACTTTACACAATTGAAGCGGGCATGGCCACCTTCATTTCACTATGTCTTGTGTACTGTACTGTATGTGATGAATACACCTCTTGAATCTTGAATCTCTACTCAAAGTTTACTCAAAGATGCCTTTATTGTTTTAACATAATGCTTGGAAACATGCACCCAGAAAAGCGGCCATTTTCTTTTTATACTTGAACTTGAGGACTGCATACTTTTTTTGCAAAGCTTATCTTTATACATTATGCTTATAGCACATGCATAAGCATGGTCTCTTTTGAAAGATAACATTCTGAAGTTACTAATGCAAAAAAGGAAAATCACTTTTAGTGCTAATGAAATAGAGTAGCATATAGGTCTGAACTTGAGTTGAACGTGAACTTGTGTACTCACATGTTTCTGCAGTGGTTGCAATATCCCAAATGTAACCACATAACATGCGCCCAGAAAAGTGGCAATTTTTCTTTCTTGAACTTGAGGACTGCATACTGCTTTTGGAAAGCTTATCTTTATACTTTATGCTTATAGCACATGCATAAGCCTGGTCTCTTTTGAAAGATAACATTCTGAAGTTTCGTACACAATAAAGAAAAATCACTTTTAGTGCTAATGAGTAACATAGGGCTGAACAAGAGTTGAACTTGTGTACTCACGTTTTTGTGTAGTATAGTTGCAATATTCCAAAATAATATATACATTTTTTGTATAAGCTGGAAAACACCGCAAATCCATAGCCTGAAGGGACATGGGCCTGAAGGGACATTAACGTGTGTTGTCGGGCCTACATACATTTGATTTTGATTTGATTATCAATAAGGTAGGATATCTGGAACACACAAACACACAATTTTTTAAATCACATGCCATGAAACTCTGGGACCTGGCTGAATTTAAGACTGCACAAATCATGTTTAAAGCACGAAAAAATTCACTCCCGGGTAACATCCAAAAATTCTGTTATAGAGAGGGGGGTTACAATTTAGAGGAGAGTCTAACTTCAAGAAACAGGCTGTTCATTCAACAATGTATGTATATTTCAGTTTGTGGAGTGAATATGAGTTGCATAAGATAATAGAGTGTGAAGGTATACTGAATACTGTCTATCTGTATGTCATATGTTATGATGAATTGAAAATGGGGGACCCTGATGTAAACCAGATGAAAGTCTTTCTCAGGTCTGCATCCCCTTAACAATTGTGTGTATTGAGCCGTACTGTATTGTACCCATTCTGCAATCTGTTAATAAAGTTTTCAATCAATCAAGGGGGTAGGAATACATACGTTTACACTTCATTCTATACTCCTGCTTGTTTGTTTTTTAATCTGTTTATAACTTTTTTATTATTATTTATTTTCAATTTATGTTCGAAATAAATAAACGCATTCATTCAAGATATTGTGTGAGTCTGGCCCCTCGCGGATCTCGCAGCTGTGCCCACACAGTGCAATACTCCAATTCAGCCATTGGCAATTCAGCCATTGGGTGGGTGGCGCTGCTGAGCGGCCCTCACAGCGCGGCCGTCAGCGCGCGGCCCTGAGAGCGCCGCTGGCTCTGCGGCTCTGCAGCTGCATGCTTCTCCGGGAGTAATCTGGCGCGCCATGTAAAAAGTCGCACGCCTGACATATCGGCATGTAAACTCGAGAACCGAGGCACGGATTTGGGCGATTTAGATGGCATTCGAACGGCAACGAATAGCGCTTTAATTCTGTAATTTATATGTTCAGCGAAAAATGCAGTCTCGAGCCTTCAGATGCTCGCAAAGGGCCGTGAAACTGAAACTGAAAAACAATGAAACCCCGGACATTTCCATGAATTTATAAAAAAAAACGGACGCCCCGGACAGGGCGTGAAAAGAGGACATGTCCGGGCAAAAGAGGACGTTTGGTCACCCTGGCCCTTCAGGCTACAGTCAGTATGTAGCTTCAGGCTACAGTCAGTATGTAGCTTCAGGCTACAGTCAGTATGTAGCTTCAGCCTACAGTCAGTATGTAGCTTCAGGCTACAGTCAGTATGTAGCTTCAGTCTACAGTCAGTATGTAGCTTCAGTCTACAGTCAGTATGTAGCTTCAGGCTACAGTCAGTCAGTAGCTTCAGTCTACAGTCAGTATGTAGCTTCAGTCTACAGTCAGTATGTAGCTTCAGCCTACAGTCAGTATGTAGCTTCAGGCTACAGTCAGTCTGTAGCTTCAGGCTACAGTCAGTATGTAGCTTCAGTCTACAGTCAGTATGTAGCTTCAGTCTACAGTCAGTATGTAGCTTCAGTCTACAGTCAGTGAGTAGCTTCAGGCTACAGTCAGTATGTAGCTTCAGTCTACAGTCAGTATGTAGCTTCAGCCTACAGTCAGTATGTAGCTTCAGTCTACAGTCAGTATGTAGCTTCAGTCTACAGTCAGTGTCCAATTATCTAGCAGTCTCAGTCAATGAGTCAACTAGATGTCCCCCTTGGAAGGGTGTGGGCGAAATGACTTTTCCTTAAACCATTGAAACAATTCGGACTTTATAAGAATGTTCGTTTATTAGGACTTTGATGTCCAGCATCCAATTCATCCTTGTTATAATAATCACCAGGTGGTAAATTAACAAGTGGTTAGCTTGTAGCTGATAGTTAGTAGCAGCTTACATCCAAGCATTAGTGGATAATGTTAGTAGAGGTCGATATGGTATTGGTAATGTTCAACCAAGTTGCCTCTGATGATAGTTTGTTGATAGTTAGGTTGCAATTTAGCAACCAGTACTTGATAGTGTAGCCAGACATTAGTTGGTCTGCATGTAGTTGGTCTATAGTCAGCGTGATTAGTCACCATTACGAGGTACAACTTGTAAGGAGCATGCATTCGTGGTGGAATGAGCAACACAGCTGGCCATGTGGCCAACAGGCAGCAGCAACATTCTTGTGTTGGTGTTCACTCTGGGAAGTGTGTTGATTGGGAGGATGTGTAAGATGTAAATAAAAGATTTTAATAAATTATGTATATCATATGGTATTTATTTAGTATATTATATATTACATGTTTATAGGTATATTTATATAAATGTATATGTATAAATGTATTGGATTGTATAGAGATACAGCGTTTATACATATAATTAACAATAGATTCAATTCCCTAAATGTAGCACTGAACGGCACAGGAAGTCCTTCATTCCGACAGCCATCAGACTCTACAATGCATCACTGAGCACAGGGTGACAGTTACCATCTTCCTGGACTCTTACTTTTAAAACAACACTGTTCAATATTACACTTACTGTAGACTTCTGTATATTTTATTCTATTCTTATTCTTAGGCTATTTGTTTTGTTATTCTTATTCGTGACTTTGTTCCGTCTAAATGTTTAATGTGAGTGATTTGTAGTGTCAAATTTCCCTCGGATGATTAAAGTATTTCTATTATATTCAATTTTATAATTATAATTTGTGATAGTTAAATAGGGGTAGGACTTTTTAAAAGTGTATACTTCTTCCTACTCCTTTTTCGAACAGGGTAAACTATGATTTGTTTCTCTGGTTCTCTTTTTGTTGTCTTTTTTTTATTATCTTTTGTATATATATATATATATATATATATATATATATATATATATATATATATATATGTCAAATTAACAGATATATTTTTGTTTTTATACTTGTTCGAAAATAAAAAATAAATGTCATTCATTAATTCACCCTGGGCACTTTGAGCTGCTGTACCTCAGTAAAGGTACGGAAGCGTATTGCTGCCACACCAGAAACAGAAAAAAATATCCGTATCACGTTATAACGTGATAACTTCTTGTTTTAACATAAAAGTTTCACGTTTTATAACGTGATAACTTATTTTTTTTAAATAAAACGTTTCACGTTATAACGTGATAACTTCTTGTTTTAACATAAAACGTTTCACGTTATAACGTGAAAATCATGTTTGAATAAGGAAACGATGTGCGCCCGTCTGCATGATTTTTTTTATAGCCGTAGTTTGCGAAGACGCTCTCTGATTGGCTAGCCCGCGTACAGCGAAGACCCTCTCTGATTGGTTTAGCTCCGACGGGCTCTGGGATAGAAATGTCCGCCTTGTACACACACGATTGTTCGCACATTACATATTCTCCTAGAATACATATTTATGGACCACCAGCCCTGATTCCAAACTCTAAGCATAACCCACTTCGAAAGGGCCAAAGCATAACGTAAGGTTATCCTATAACCCTAGTTATATGAGTATAGCGAGCGCTCTGCTCTATTGGAACTATCCCTTTATCCATTCTAACAATGAAACACTTTCTCCACATGTACACACCTATTTACCTCCGCCTGGCCACACCCACATCCGCTCCTATATAAGCGGGTCGTGGCCACACAATCAGCTCCTTCCCAAGTCTTTCACCACCGAAGGCAAAGACCATGGGGTCCTCAGTGAGTCAGAGCAGAGCGCTTGCTATACTCATATAACTAGGGTATAATATACAATACTATATAGTGCAAGGCAGAAATGGGATGAGGTGCAATTTAGGTACAATTTACAGTAGGTGTACGAGTTGTAGTGCAAATCCTTTATCAATAAATATAAAGTGTGTTTGTGTGATCTAAAGTGTGGAGAGTGGGTGCTGCAGTGTGTTGTTTGTTTAAGTGAGTGTGTGCGTGTGGGTGTGTGTGCTGTGTGCATTTGATGGTTGTTGCATAGTGTTTATTGTTCGTTTAGCAGCCTGATGGCCTGGGGATAGAAGCTTCTTCTGAGTCTTTCTGTGCTCGCCTTAAGACTCCGGTATCGCTTGCCTGACCGCAGCAGTTCAAAGAGGCAGTTGTTCGGGTGGCTGGAGTCCTTGATGATTCTCTTAGCCTTCCCCCTGCACCGCTTGTTGTAAATGTTCTGGAGGGTGGGAAGCCCCCCTCCAATTGTGCGTTCGGCTGAATGTGTCACTCTTTGTAGTCTGCTACGGTCTTGTGCAGTGCTATTCCCAAACCAGGAGGTGATGTTGCCAGTCAGGATGCTCTCTATTGTACATGAGTAGAAGTTCCTAAGGATCTTCTGACTGACTTGGAACTTCCTTAGGCGCCTGAGGAAGTAGAGGCGTTGTCGTGCCTTTTTCACAACACTGTCAATGTGCGTGGTCCATGTCAAGTCCTCGGATATGTGGGCTCCGAGGTACTTGAAACTGTTCACTCTCTCAACCGGTGCCCCGTCGATGCTGAGGGGGCTGTAGTCCTTGACCCCCGACCTTCTGAAGTCCACAATCATCTCTTTTGTTTTGCTGACGTTCAGGGAGAGGCAGTTCTCCTGACACCACTGTGACAGATTCTCTACCTCTTCCAGGTAGGCCCTCTCGTCGTTGGCAGAGATCAGGCCCACCACTACTGTGTCATCAGCAAATTTGATGATTGTGTTGTTGTTCCGCTGTGCCACGCAGTCATGTGTGTACAGGGAGTAGAGGAGGGGGCTCAGAACACAGCCCTGGGGGGCCCCTATGTTGAGCGTGATGGATGAGGAGGTGCAGTTGCCTGCTCTTACCACCTGGGGTCTGCCCGTCAGGAAGTCCAAGACCCACTGGCAGGTGTCATAGTTCAAGCCCAGGTCCCTGAGCTTGGCTATGAGTTTGGAGGGGACTATGGTATTGAATGCTGAGCTGTAGTCGATGAACAGCATTCTCACATAGTTCCCCTGCCTCTTGTCCAGGTGTGATGCTGCTGTGTGCAGCACATGGGCTATGGCGTCCTCCGTGGACCTGTTGGGGCGATATGCAAATTGCAGGGGGTCCAGGTTGATGGGGAGGGAGGAACAGATGTAGCCCTTCACTAGCTTCTCAAAGCACTTCATGGCTATGGAGGTGAGGGCTACAGGGCGGTAGTCGTTGAGGCAAGCAGGCGTAGATTTTTTGGGTACAGGGATGATGGTGGACTTCTTCAGACAGGTGGGGATGACAGCCTGTTCCAAGGACAGGTTGAAGATGTCAGTGAATACCGGGGCCAGTTGGTCGGCACAGACTTTTAGGATGCGGCCGGGGATGCCGTCCGGTCCTGCTGCCTTCCTGATATTCACTTTTTTAAAGGTCCGCCTCACCTCATGCTCTGTTACCCTGAACACTGAGTCTCCATCAGCAGACCCCCCCCCCCCCATTGCCGTGGTTTGTAGGCTGGTGTTGTTATTCACAGCCTCAAACCTCGCATAGAAGGAATTGAGATCATTTGCTAAGGAGATGTCACTGTTCAGTTTGAGGGAGGTGCCTTTGTAGTCTGTCATTGTTCTGAGGCCCTGCCACATACCTCTAGAGTCAGCCTGTTCAAACTGAAGTTCAAACTGAGGTTGATCCCTCAATCCAGGCAACAGGCCCCAAGAGCAGAACTCGACCTGTGCCTGGAGCACTGCGGACTAGACAGGTGCCTAAAGGGTCTACTGCAAGAACAGTATCCCGGCAGAAGGGGTGTTGGGTATGCTGTGCACCATGTCATAACCTCCACAAACCCGACCCCTCCAGCGGGGTCGAGGTTCAAAGAAGAGGCTGACACAATTGGCAGACGTCATGAAAAATGCGGGGGCATACTCTCGGGCAGACGGGGTCAAGCCCGGCCTCAACCTGAGAGTCGACTCTGCTACCAACACACCGGAGAACCAACCACCCCCCTATGTTTAGTTTAACAGGAGGCGGTTGTTCCCTTAACCCACAAAGAAAACTCAGAAACATAACTGCGTGTAAACACAGGCTATACAAGCAGCACAAGTGTTTCAGTTTTCAAAGGGTTAACCCAGGCCAACAGATCGACGAGAACGAGTTCGGACCTGGGCCCGGCGGACCGGGACCTACACCGCGATGCCTAGAGGAGTTGACAACAACCTCCCCGACAGCCCCCTCCCATCCCCGCCCAGCAGGGGGAGGGAGGGGTGAAAACAAATGGAGAAGGACCAGGCCCCCTAACACAGCGCAAGGTACAACACACTGTGGACCAAGCGCATCACTGTGAAGGGCAACTCGTAGTGGCATAAATATGACACACACTATGTTATCTATGATATCAATCCTCGCAACGCCCGGGCCGACCCGGCATTTCCCCCCCGGAAAAGCACAAAGTCCTTCGGGGTACCAGAACAGCAGATCCGCGCCCCGGCGGACAACGGGTTAACTGACCTGGTCCGGCGCGACCAGAACCAGTCCCGCATCCTAGTCACGCCGCCATCCCCAGTCCTAAGAGGGGGGTAGGTACGCACGTTGATCCAAAACATCACAGAGGGCGCCACCAAGATGGACAGCACATGAATGCACTGCACCTGGTCACCGGAGATGAACGTGAGCCGTCGAGTCTAACCTAGTACACTGGCGCTCGGTAGGGATAAAAAATCTTCTTCCCAGCCGCCCGCATAAAAAACGCTGTTTCTATAACACGGCGCGCCAGCCCATAACGTGGTTTCACACCAAAAGCATCCAGACCAGCAGGAAGCCGGTCAAATAAGACACAGATATGGGTCCCATATGATGCGTCTGAGGGTAAAAACCCTGTCAACACCGCTCTGTACACAAGAGGGAAGACAGAGAATCCCCCAGAGAGACCTCCACGTGAGTAACAATTGAAAAAGATATATGTAATTATTGAGCCAAGTGACCAAAGGCCCAATACACATTCCAATAGAGAGCAGAGCAGAAAACAAACAGTTCTCAACGCATCTCATCACCCAACCTTAATAATAATAATAATAATAATAACTTCGTTTTATATAGCGCCTTTCAGAGGACCCAATGTTGCTTTACATAGGGGCGCTTATGTAGAGGAGCGGATGTGGGTGTGGCCAGGCGGATGGGTGTGTGCATGTGGAGAAAATTATTCATTATTAGACTGGATAAAGGGACAGTTCCACTAAGAGCAGAGCGTAAGCTATACGATATATAACCACTTCGAAGCAGAGAATATATATGTAATGTGCGTTGGACATTAACTATCCCAGAGCCAGATTTATTCTTCCTTCTGTACAGCCCCATGCATTTTAACACCCTTCTAGTGTATGCATACTCATCACAATATCATCCACTGTGCTCAATAATAGCATAATCTCGCCATGTCTCAACCCAAGCATGAAGTAGAATTTAATCAAATCATTCCTAAATGTTCCGGTCTCGCAGACGGCACACATCGTTTCCTTATTCAAACATGATTTTCACGTTATAACGTGAAACGTTTTATGTTAAAACAAGAAGTTATCACGTTATAACGTGAAATGTTTTATGTTAAAACAAGAAGTTATCACGTTATAACGTGAAACTTTTATGTTAAAACAAGAAGTTCACGTTATAACTTTTTTCTGTTTCTGGTGTGGCAGCAATACGCTTCCGTATAAAGGTGACTAATCAGGCTTAAAATACAATACCAATTGGTATTATTAATATGAATTAGTAAACGTTCACTTTATTGGGGAGACTCATGGAATATTATTGGTTGTAGAATTAGTTTTGGCTTGGATTTACCTTTGTATTTTTTACAAAACGTTGAACTCACAAGTGTTCCTCTCTACGGAAGTCTTTAGTAAAAGGTGAAAGGCTTATACGTATTAAAGAGAAACCAGAGTCAAGATAGCCTCCACGCCGTACAAGGCCTTGAGCATCCTCAGCTGCCTCTGGCAAAAGCCAAACGGCCCAGGGTTCGACCATCGACTGTCTGCCGTCCATGTCGACTCACGAGCGGTCCCACCCACTGACCAATTGGCTCAATTGTCACAAGCACAGGCTCTATAAGAAAAAGGGCGGGAAAACGTAGTGCAGATTATGGATAGAAATGTTGATTGAGCATAACCCAACTTTACACACTGTTTACACACTTGACTGGAAGGAGACAGGGGCAAAGTCTGTGTTACTCCGGGTATTAGAGGCAGTTGTCCGGAGGGAGGCTTACATAACTGGCACTCGGAGTGATTATCTGTGTTCGCTAAGGCAACATGTATAATAAAATTGGATCGATACAGAGAAGATTAGCTGTACTGTAATATTTTTTTCGTGTTTTTAATTCTTTTATTTTTTTATAAAAAAAATAATAATTATAGAAAATATGGAACGCTTCACGAATTTGCGTGTCATCCTTCCGCAAGGATGACATGCAAATTCGTGAAGTGTTCCATATTTTCTATTAAAGATTTAAAAAAAATTAAAAACACAAAAAAAGACAGGGCTGTCTCTTAACACTTTCTCCGCCATAAACGTCATACAACGGGTTTCAAGTTCATGCGAATTCTGCCAGATCACGGCGTACGACGTTATTCTGATCATATTTCATATTTTCGCCATGGTATTCATATTTCACTCACGGAGCCTTGTCAGATGCTGCAACGCTTCAATACTGCCACCTGGTGGCTGATCAGCGAGTTGCCAAACCGGATATGCTCGTTGGAGCTCGGTCCGTCCCCTAAATCCCACACCGTGGATATGGATCGTTGCCATAACTCAATAATCGACATGATTTGGGCGTATATTAGTATTATACAAACCGGAAATGGATCGCCTCGATCCCCATCACATAACTGGGATCTGTTTGCTCCAGTATCATCCCCCATCGCTAAGAGGAAGCTGACGTGAGTTTCAGCGTTTTTGATTATTATTATCCATACAAACTGCTCTGATCTATATATCACCCATACTACATGAAGCATTTAACGACGATCACGGAATTATAAACGACCCCCCCCCCCCCCCCCGTTCACCCGCGCATGATCAGTCATAACGTTTAGGACCATGTACAGTTGAAATTTTTAATATAGCGTCGATCGGTATCAAACGGCATTTGATAATCTAATATATGCATTTATGCCTATATCTCACGTTCTAGGAATTACTGGAGAAAACGATAAAAACATATTTATACTCTAGACGGTATTTTCGTATGAATGTGTGAATGAAAAAGTAAAACGTTCCTACATCCTGAACGATAGATAATCGATGTTGAATGGGCCATAGTAATGTCAATTTAGCAATACAATTTAAAAAGTTATAGCCCTGCAAAGAAGGTGAACATCTCCATAGACTTACAGTGCTGGCAGTAATCAAACATCGATGGATATAAGCGTGGCAGTTAATGTGTTAAACCTCATAAACCTTTTAGTCAAGTTAGTCTGTTAGGTTATGAAAGCCAGTGAGTATTGTATGACTCAGACTTCAGCAATAATCATGAGCATTATAAAATAAAACACACATGGCATGGTGGAAAACCATAAACATATTTCTTGATGTTTCCTTTTTTTAAAGTAAGTAAAGAGGCCTATGTTCCTATCAGTGAGCACAATTTGTAACACAAAAAGAGAGACGTGTCGCCTATTTATTTATTTAATATTTTATTTATTAATTTTATTATTATTATTTTATTTGTTGCCATGCCTAAAATAATAGTCAAGCATAGCCTATAGGCTAAAACGTTTTCTTAAACAAACAATATATTTTTTTGTTATATGAAAGAATGTTATAATAAAAGCTTTTCTATACATTTGTCTGATTGATTGATTGAAAACTTTATTAACAGATTGCAGAAGGGGTACAATACAGCACAGCTCAATACAACAACTGCTAAGAGGATGAAGACCCGAAAAATACGTTCAGCTTGTTTACATAAGGGTCCTCCATTTTCAATTCAGCAAAACATTTAGAGACATACAAATATACAGTAATATCATATTGTGTTAGTTGAACAATCGGTATCGGCCGCACATGTTCATATCGGTGCATCCCTAGTCTCCACCATCTGATCACTGTGGTCTTCATGTCAGTGTTCTCCAGCTGGCTCTCAGGGATGGTAGGACAGCCATGCAGCAGGTCAGTGGTCAGAGAAGACTGAAACCTCTTCAGATCATCTGTGTCCAGCCTCTCAAGAGTTTCTAGCAGAAGATCTGGTACAAAGAGGCAATGAACATGTTATGAAAGTCAAACATTGATTAACTTTGGTATTTCACTCATTGTCATTAATCACTGATATTGTAACATGACCAGCTAAAAGATACTCAGCCTCATCTGTGAAAAAGGGGACTAGTTTTGTGATATATCCATGATAACATGTGAAACAGTGAGTGGGTGTCAAAGTTAACGCACAATTCTTTTAACACCACTCCTTTTTTTAACGCAAGATTAGCGTTTTTTTTTTTTTTTTTTTTTACTAGACTTCACTCAGGTATATGATTGATACTCTCATTATGTTTGTTATTATTATATACTCTCAGCTATGTTTGTTTCTGACTCAAAGTGTGTGTGTGTGTGTGTGTGTGTGTGAGAGAGAGAGAGAGGGAGAGAGAGAGAGAGAGAGAGATGGGGGGGGGTGAGAGAGATGAGGAAGGGGCAAGAGACATACCTGTCAACCCTCCCGTTTTTCCCTGGATTCTCCCGTATTTGACACTTCTTTCCCGCCGTCCTCCCGTTTCAATATTTTCCCTAAAATTTCCCGTATTTTCATTTTGCCCTTCAGTTCTTACTAAAAAGGCTACATTACCCGCTGTGAAGACGACAGGCAGCAGCCTGGAGCCCCCGCCAGTAGGGAGCCCCCCGAGGGCTGACATAATGACTGTACTCAACAAAAGCGACCGCAATTCAAATGGATGATATGCAATGAAACGACAGTAGGAAACCCCCTTAGGGGCCCCATTGTGTTTGGGGGAAAAAATGAAATATTCACGTGTAAATGAAACTTTGAGCCAGCAATACCTAGGATTTATCCATCTGGAGCAGAAAAAAGATGAGGAGGATAACATAAAGAAATACAGTGGTAAGTAGAGCATAAAAGCTACTGTTTAGTAATGGTATAGCCTTAATTAATGGGTGAGATAGTTAAAACTCTCCAGCTAACATTAGATATCTAGCTAGGTCTCACATTGTTTTTATCTTAGCTAGCTTACTGTAAAGGACAGGGACACTAAATTATGATGTTAGCATGTCTGATTATAACCTGAGCTCTGTTAATAAACTATGTTTCTATATTTGTATAACAACTGACTCGATCTCAATTTCTACAGCTTACTGTCATGGCTCATTTTAAATATTCCACAACGGAACTATTCGATACAGCCCTAACATGTAATGATATTGTCAATTATCTCACTTTTACTAGGTGACTATCTCAATATGCCACACAAAAAAAGAAGGAAAATGGACATAGGGACGTTTTTTAGACAAAGGGCAGCAGAGACAAGTGATACAGGGACATAAGGTCTTACAATGGCTTAGTGATTATAACAGTGCAGTTCAGCATTCAGTAACCCATACTTTTTGTGAATGTATTCTGTTGAACACACACCTCAGAACCGTACCTAATGAAAATTGGCTCAATTGCAAGAAAAAGAATAGACAGTTATGATATTACATTCTGCTCAGCATAATTTGTATGCAAAATATTGTGGTTCCCTGCTTTAGTCTGTTGACACATTTCTATACTAAAAATGCTTTTGTAGTCCGGTGTCATACCTAAATGTCATATAAGTGAATTGTATAGAAACAACTCACCAAAAGTGACTATTGCATAACTGATTTGACAAAAAAAAACACCAAGGGGGGGAAACACCCCCTTCACCCCCCCCACCCTACCTCGCTGGGAAATCTCCCTTATTTTAAAATCCCAATGTTGACAGCTATGGCAAGAGAGAAAGAGAGCTGGGAGATATGTGTGTGTGGTATATAGAGAGAGGGGGTGGGGGGCGGGGGTGTGAGTCCTCAGCCCTTGTGTGGGTATATGTAACAAGTTCCTAACGTTTTCTTTCCCCTATTATTTCATGCACACTTTATTCATTGTTTTAAATTATTATTTTCTTTTAAGTTATTTTGTGCATCAATCCGTTTTGAATTTGATGCACATTTGCAATGCATGAGGGTCATCCTTTTGTGTTACAATGGCTGCTTAAAGGGGAGGAATAATCAACAAAAATAAAGTTTCAGAACCTTTTTTCTTTGGAGTATATATATATATAATGTATTTTTCTTTTTCTTTTTAAATTTTTTGCAGTGAAAGCTTGGGGCCAAACATCATGTCTAATACGCTCAGTTCTCTTTTCCTTTGTTCCACTGTCTCTGTGTGTGTGCGTGTGTATGTGTGTGTATGTGTGTGTGTCTGTGCGTGTGTGTGTATGTGTGTGTGCACAGTGCACGCATGCGTGTGTGTGCATGCGTGCATGTGTTTCCGTGCTCAGCGTTAAACTAGTGTGTGACCTCATACACTGTACTTAATGTTTTTAAGTTGCAGGAAATAACTAATGATGAAATAATGATCTCTCCACATACAAGCACACATGAACACACACAGACACTACACATCCTCACCTACACTCTCTCTACATACATAATACACTACAAAAAGCCACCTACATTTCACTACTCATGTCTTGTGTGTGACATTTGTATGTGACAAATAAAAACTCTTGAATCTTGAATCTAGAGTCAAAATCAACCGTGGATTTTACAAGCCACTTTCTTACGGATCAATTGCTAATAGCCTCCTGCCTCGGCCTGTTTGTACTGACTAGGAGTTGAAAGGGGCTGTCAGGGAGACCTGGTGAGTGACGGACAGACACAGAGCTCCCTCCAGCACCACAGACTCCGAGACTCCTGTTTCAGTCCTCGTGTTTGTTGTCGTTGTGCAGGGCGTACACGACGAGGCCCCGTCTCCTGCGTGGCTTCACGTGCCTCCGCCCTTTCTCCTTCCGTGTGTTTAACCTGCTGCTGCTGTGAAATGTTAGATGATCCGTCCTGTCGCCGAGGGGAAGGTCTGTGTGTGTTGTTGTTGTTGTTGTGAGGCAGGTGAGGTCAAGCCCTCGTCTGGACGGCGCATGGCAACAGATCCGGGCGGCCGTCCGTTGGACCAAAGGTCAACATTGGGCGTGTGTGTGAGAGAGAGAGAGAGAGAGAGAGAGTGAGAGAGAGAGAGAGAGAGAGAGAGAGAGAGAGAGAGAGAGAAAGAGAGAGAGAGAGAGAAAGAGAGGGTGAGAGAGAGAGGGAGAGAGAGAGAGAAAGAGGGAGCGAGAGAGAGAGAAAGAGAGAGTGAGCAGGGGGGGTGAGAGAGAGGGGGGTGAGGGAGGGAGAGAGAGAGAGGGGGGGGATGGAGAGAGTCCAAAAACTGTATAGCAGCTGCTAATTCATTAGGAGGCTTATAGGATTTTAAAAACATTCCATATTCAAACGTGTAGGGATGCTGCACTTTGAGGAGATTGATTTAAATCCTGCAACGTGCCATGAAAGGAATTCCTATGTGCAATGAGCACGACGGAACACACACAAAACCTCGATGACAGGAGTGCTGGCTAACCAGATAGCTGGGAGACGCAGGTCAAATTATGTTTATCCTGCAAATGTACATTTTGCGTTTACTGATGGCTAGCTGATGGTTTGCTGTAGCCAGTGGTGGAAAGTAACTACGTATTTTTACTAGGGATGCTCGATATTGGCTTTTTTACCGATACCGATATACCGATATTGTCCAACTCTTAATTTCCGATACCGATATCAACCGATACCGATATATGCAGGGTTTCCCCCCCAAAAAACGGAATAATTTCAGGTAATTAACATTACATATCTCTTGTTGTGGAATTAACACAACATTATGTATACTTTTGACAATAAATGAAATCAGAATTTGTTCTTACTTGCTTGCCTGGGTAAATAAAGGTTCTAGAAATGTAAAAATATATATATATATTTTTTTTTGAAAACCGATACCGATACGGTAGGCCGATAATATTAGACATCCCTAATTTTTACTCAAGTACTGTAGCCTACTTAAGTACAATTTCAAGCTACTTTTATTTTTATTTTAGGGAACTTTATACTTTCACTCCACTACATGTATCTGAACCCATCAGGTACTAGTTACTTTGAAGAATATGATTTTGCATAGAAAACACAATATATAAAAAATGTATAAAGATTATATAGTTTCATATTTGAAGCCTGTCAACTTCAAGAGGACGTAATCAGAGCAGCATAACTGGACCACATACCAGTTTAACATAACCTTTAATCAGAGCAGCATAACTGGACCACATACCAGTTTAACATAACCTTTAATCAGAGAAGCATAACTGGACGGTGGACCACATACCACTTTAACATAACCTTTAATCAGAGCAGCATAACTGGACCACATACCACTTTAACATCACCTTTAATCAGAGCAGCATAACTGGACCACATATCACTTTAACATAACCTTTAATCAGAGCAGCATAACTGGACCACATATCACTTTAACATAACCTTTAATCAGAGCAGCATAACTGGACCACATATCACTTTAACATAATCTTTAATCAGAGCAGCATAACTGGACCACATATCACTTTAACATAACCTTTAATCAGAGCAGCATAACTGGACCACATATCACTTTAACATAACCTTTAATCAGAGCAGCATAACTGGACCACATATCACTTTAACAACCTTTAATCAGAGCAGCATAACTGGACCACATATCACTTTAACATAATCTTTAATCAGAGCAGCATAACCGGACCACATACCACTTTAACATAACCTTTAATCAGAGCAGCATAACTGGACCACATACCACTTTAGCATAACCTTTAATCAGAGCAGCATAACTGGACCACATACCACTTTAACATAACCTTTAATCAGAGCAGCATAACTGGACCACATACCACTTTAACAAATAACGTTTAATCAGAGCAGCATAACTGGACCACATTAGTACATTAGTATTAATCTTACATCAGTCCAGTCAGTGCAGACGGTATGGGAGGCTTATAAGGTAACCTGTAGGGGCTGGATTATAAGCTACTCAACAGCTAAGAAAAAGGAAAAAATGGCAAGGAAACATGGTCTGATTACTGAACTTAAGTCCTTGGAAACTAGTCATATATTGGACCCTGACAATTTAGAACTGAAAAAAGCAGTGTTGGTTATAAAAACAGAATTACAAGCAATTCTACATGAGGAAAATGCATTTGCCCTCTTTCAGTTGCGTCGAAAATATTATGAATCTGGCGATAAGGCTGGTAAAATGCTTGCTCTCAGACTGAAGCAGCAAGAAAATCGTCAATCAATCTCTAGCATATATGATGAAGATGGCTCTTTGATTTGTGAACAACTTCAAATCAATCAAACATTCACAAAATGTTATAGCACACTGTATAAATCAGAATGTTGTACGAGTGAAGAGGAAATGAAAAACATTTTCAGAGATATAAATCTCCCAACCCTCTCTGAAGAAGAAAGGGAATCACTGGATACACCTATCACGGAAAATGAAATTAAATCGGCTATCAAATCCCTCTCAACCGGTAAAACACCCGGTGATGATGGTTATACAAGTGCATTTCTTAAGTGTTTCCAAGTCACTCTTACACCACTTCTAATATTGCTGTTTAATGATATAGTGGCCAATCAATCCATGCCGCTAACTATGCGGCAAGCTACTATTTCATTGATTCCAAAACCTGGCAAGGATCACTTGCAAATGTGTAATTTCAGACCTTTGAGTATTTTAAATAATGATTATAAGTTGTTTGCGAAGGTCCTTGCAGGGCGATTGGAAAATGTTATAGCCTCATTGATTCATATTGATCAGGCTGGCTTTGTACAGGGTCGTCTAGCTTCAAATAACATGAGGAGGCTAATGCATGTCATGTCAAGGGCGGGGGCCTCCCATCATCCAGCGATGGCAATATCGCTGGATGCTGAGAAAGCCTTTGATCGAGTGGAGTGGAAATATCTGTTTTATGTACTACCTAAATACGGATTTGGTCCGGTTCTCATGAACTGGATAAAGGCACTTTACCATGAACCGGTTACGTCAGTCAGAACAAATGGTATAAGGTCTGATCCATTCCATCTCTATCGATCTACCCGCCAAGGATGTCCGGTTTCACCGCACATTTTTATTCTTTCCCTCGAACCACTTGCCTGTGCTATACGTGCTCATAAAGAAATCAGTGGTATTCGTATTGGTAGTTGTGAGTATAAGGCCAGCCTGTTTGCTGATGACATATTATTAACACTAACAAATCCTAGCCATTCCATCTCTCAAGTGCTAAAGCTTATAGATACATTTGGTAAATGTTCGGGCTATAAAGTGAATTATAGTAAAAGTGAAGCTATTCCACTTAACAACCTAACTTTTCAATCACATCTGGGTTCTGCTCCTTTCAATTGGAAGCCAAAAGGAATTAAATACCTGGGAATTAAAATCCGATCTCCCATTGGAAAAATGGTTGAGTTAAATACATCTGACCTTTTAAAGAATATAAAGGAGGACATCAAAAGATGGACAGTCTTGCCTTTATCCCTTTGGGGCAGATCTGATATTATAAAAATGAATTTGTTACCAAGGCTAGCTTTTTTGATGTCCTCTATACCGTTAAAGTTCCCTCCTAGTTGGTTCAAAGAAATAAACAAATTATTTTCTGGCTTCCTATGGAACAACAGAAATCCTAGAATCAGCCATAAAAAACTTATAAAACCAAGAAATAGTGGAGGAACTACCAGATATCCACCAGTATTACATAGCATATAACTCAAGATACCCCTTGCAGTGGGCTTACAATAGTGTGAGACAGATTGGCAGCTGGGAATGGCTTGAAGAACAAATTATAGAAGAACATAACAAAGATCTATCTCTTTCAATGTTGTGGTATAACTCAAAAATCACTCCCAGACTGGACGATCCGCTTTTAGAATTTTCATGTGAAATAGTGAAAATCTTACATAAACGCCTGACCTTTAGTGGATATTCCTTACTGTACAAAAGGCCCAAGGACTGGGCAGACATAAGGACTGTGGGGTGCTGTGCTGCTGTTCTGCTGTTCTGCAGCGGGACGCCTCTCAGTCAGACATAAAGGCTGTGGGGGGCTGCTCTGCTGTTCTGCAGCAGGATGCCTCAGACATGTCTAGACATGTCTGTCGATAGCCAGCATCCATATATACTAGTGGGCTTAGAGATTCCTTCAGTTCATGTGTGCGTCCCTGATCACAAGTAAGTGTTAAATACGTGTATGATGAGGACGCTTAGTTATTGTTGGTGATTTATATGGTTAAGGCCTATACTAATGTTATAATTCTACCAGCTGTTTAGGAAGCAATTTACCAGTATGTTTATAGTGATAATCTAGCCTATTGGGTATAATCTATGTTGTTGAGTATAGTATATAGTATCTGTTTAGCACAGTTTATCCCTGTAACTAGTATAGGTAAAGCACTGCTTATCCCCATTGGTAGTTCCACTCGTGAGGTTTATGTTACCTGCAGCAACAGTATATTGTATAGTATATAACAGACTGATTAATGAGTACTAGTAAGTTACGCTGATGTCTTTGTTTCCTCCCCATTTAGAACCACACACACACACACTCTCACAAATAGAAGTAGAAATCGCCTGTGCATCTGTCTGACCATTGATAATAAAACTCATCAAAGAACGTTCCTGCCTCCCGTGTCCTGACTAGACACCCTGTGTTGTTGACTACCTTTCCTAACCACAAGAGCTTCACTACAAATGGTCCTTCGAACCGGATAGAGTCAACGATATGGCAACCAGTCAAGGAGGGATGAGCCTCCCCGCTTCACCATCCGTGCGCCCCAGACGCACCGTGCAGCGCCCGAGATGGCTAGACGATTACCTAGTGGACAGTACACGCCAGCGTGACACAGAGCAGCTGCGCAGGCATGAAGAGGATAAAGCACAGCCCAGTCCCGCTAGAGGCACATCCCCCATGCCACCAATGCAGAATGTGCACGAAACAATAATGCACCAAGTTCTGGAGACTGCGCGGCAACAGAGTGAGACGGCTCAGAAGCAAACCGAGCTTTTGGAGCTTGTTCTGCAGCACCATTCCTCCCGATCCTCAGCTCAGTCATCAAGGAGGTCATCACGGCATCAGACTCCAGTTCGCCAACTCCACCCAGAAAGAGTAGGTGAAACGCAGGTCTCCCCTGCCCGTGCACCTCACTACTCCCCAGCCGAGGATCACCCAAGTATAGCTGCAGTGGAGCTTGTTCTGCAGCACCATTCCTCCCGACCCTCAGCTCAGTCGTCAAGGAGGTCATCACGGCAACAGACTCCAGTCCGCCAACTCCACCCAGAAAGAGTAGGCAAACCGCAGTTCTCCCCTGCCCGTGCACCTCACTATTCCCCAGCCGAGGATCACCTAAGTATGGCTGCAGAACTAACCGACCAGCTAGAAGATTTGAGTACCCATGAGCCAGAGTGGACACTTCCCCCACCTCTCAGCCGAGCCACTCACCCCCTCCAACGTGCAATCGAAGTACCCCACGGCCTTCAGGCTTGCAAGCAGGAGAACCAACATAACCAAGGCTCCTCTCGTCAGCCCAGCCAGCCCAATAGGCCAACCCAGAACCTGCCGCAATCAGAGGGCCTGGCAAGAAGCGGACCCTCATACTGGCCACCGACCTCCTACCCGAACCCACGAAGCACATCCAATGTGGCTCCGCCTAGCCGCAAGTACGAGGAAAGGAATGAGCCTCAGCAGAGTTACCCGCCACCAACCTGGGCGACACCTCAGTTCATGCAGCAACCCATGCATCAGCACCTGCCTCAGTCTGCACACCAGTCAGCACACCAACCTCCGTATGTGCCCTACCTCGCCTACCAAGGGAACCCAGTCATAGCGACACCATATCCCTCCACAGTATACCAGCATGCACCCCCCAATATAAAAGGTCCAACATTCCCGGACTTTAACAAGGAGGATAGAGCCCAATACGTGGAACTACGCCTTTCCCTCAGTACACTCCTCAATCCTTCTCATTCCGAGCACTACAAGTATGCCATTCTGCTGAAGCATATAAAGGTGCCGCGTGCCCACCGCCTGGTGCTGGCTTACGCAGAGTCAAGTATGCCCTACTCGGAAGCTCTGAGGGCACTGGACGAGCGATACGGACGCCCATACCAGTTTGCTCTGAAGGAGATAGAGGACATGGAACGCTTACCACCCATTCGAGACGATAGAGCCCTCGACGAATTTGCCATCAGAGTGCAGTCGCTGGTCGGGATGCTGAGGTCCCTTCAAGGCGAAGGTCACGAGGAACTCCATTGTGGCTCAAACGTGAAGCGCCTCCTCAACAGGCTTCCCAAACACCAACAAGAGAGGTTCCGTCGTCAACAGTACAGGGAGAACCCAGACAAGACGAAGCTGTCCCTCACCGACTTCGCAGAGTGGCTGAGGGTAGAAGTCAGATGCCTGGACATTGAGCCCTCCCTTCATGCTCACAGTGAGAATGACAGGAGAGACCCCAAGTATCAGCCCAAGATAAAGGTCACTACGGTGATGCATGGTACAGACAACCCCCAAGATCCTCCACCCGAAAGGCCCTCCAAGGTATATCAACCTGTCCAGACCCAAGGGAAGGGAAGGATATACTGCCCCTACTGCGAGTCAGAACACTACCTCAGCCAATGCGAACGCTTCGCTAAGCTGACCAGAGGGGAGATAGTGGACTGGATCAAAGCCAAGAGAAGGTGTTGGAGATGCGGTCGTCCTCACCTAGCCTCTGCCTGCGACCTGAAGAAGCCGTGTCGACTCTGTAAGTCCAAACACCTCTCCGTCCTGCATGAGGTTAACCAGAGAAGTGGGAACGAGCCCACCATCACCTCAACAGCAGAGACTCACTACCTGGATCAGCCAAACGGATACAACCGAGTGCTCCTGAAGATCGTCAGAGTCAACCTGCACTACATGGACAGAGTCTTCAACACCTACGCAGTGCTGGATGATGGCTCAGAGAGAACCATCCTGCTCGCTTCAGCAGCACGCCACCTGGGAATACAGGGCCAAGCGGAAGACTTGACCCTTCGCACTATCCGCCAAGACGTCAAGACCCTGTCAGGCTCACGTGTCTCCTTCGCCATCGCCCCAGTATCCGAACCAAGGAAAAGGTTCCCTATTCAAGGTGCCTTCACCGGTGAACAGCTAGGTCTGTCTCAGTACAGCTACCCAGTCACCCAGCTCCAGGAGAAGTATCGCCATCTGCGAGGCTTGGTGATTCCACCAATCGACGGAGCTCAGCCAACCCTCCTGATTGGATCTGATCACGCCAACCTGATCGTACCGATCGAGCCGGTGCATCTGGGGCCCCATGGTGGCCCTGCGGCAGTCAAGACTAACCTCGGCTGGACACTCCAAGGCCCAGCAAAGTACATGCAGCAACAGCTTCAGACCACACAGTGCTTCTTCACTGCTGCTTCCTCCCCGGCTGCCGAGCTATTCAGCCAGGTCGAACGGCTATGGCAGCTGGATACACTGCCTTTCAAGAGCGAGAGGTTAGTGAACAGATCCAAACAGGACAAGTACTCAGCGGAGCTGTTGGAGGCCGAGACCACCCGTGTAGAGGTCAACGGAGTGCAGCGGTATGCCACCCCCCTCCTGCGAGTCCAAACCATGCCCAAGCTGCAAGTTTCAAAGGAAGTTGTAATGAAGAACCTGCGGAACACAGAGAAGAGGCTAACTCAAGACCCACAGCGTGCATCTACCTACCAAGAGGAGATCAATAAGCTAGAGATAGCTGGGTACATCACCAAGATTAACCCCAGCCAGGCCGACGCATCTGAAGAGTCATGGTTCCTGCCCCATCACATGGTCAGGCACAACGGCAAAGACCGGATTGTCTTCAACTGCAGTTTCCAGTACGGCGGGCAGAACCTGAACAACTACCTCCTTCCAGGCCCAACACTGGGACCCTCACTCCTTGGTGTCCTCCTGCGATTCAGAGAGCATCGAGTCGCCATAAGTGGGGACATCAAGGGAATGTTCCATCAGGTTCGCCTGTTGGACAGAGACAAGCCCCTACTGAGGTTCCTCTGGAGGAACCTAAAGACAGACGAACCTCCATCAGTGTACCAGTGGGAGGTCCTGCCCTTCGGGACAACATGCAGCCCCTGCTGTGCAACCTTTGCCCTCCAGAAACACGTCATCGAGTCTAGCCAAGAGGACGTTCGCCACAGTGTAGAACAGTGTTTCTATGTGGATAACTGTCTGCAGAGTCTGCCCACCAAAGAAGAGGCAAGCAGCCTCGTGAACAAGCTGAGAGCCCTCCTAGCCACAGGCGGCTTCGAGATCCGCCAGTGGGCCAGCAACCAGCCAGAGGTGATCGGCAACCTGCCCAAAGAGGCCAAGGCAGATAGCAGTGAGAGATGGGTCTCCCAGACCCACGGGGAAGCTCAAGAAATGACACTAGGACTCAGTTGGCACTTCATGGAGGACACGCTCCACTACAGACATCGCCCGGTCTCCCCAAGCCAGACGACTATGAGAAATATCTACAAGATACTAGCAAGCCAGTATGACCCCCTAGGTCGCATCGTGCCCTTCACCACAAGGGCCAAAGTCTTGGTCCAGAAACTATGGGCCAAAGACCGCGACTGGGATGACCCACACTTACCGGCCGATATCCTGCAAGCCTGGACCACATGGGAAGAAGAGCTCCCACAGCTCCCAACAGTCAGCCTCTCCCGGTGCTACTTCCCACCAGACGTCGACGTAAGTGCGCTCACCCTCGAGCTCCACGTCTTCTGTGATGCTTCCGAGTCCGCCTATGGGTCAGTCGCCTACCTGCGTGGCGAAGACCTCCAAGGCCAGGTCCACGTATCCTTCATGCTAGCTCGCTCTAGAGTAGCACCGAAAAAACAACAGTCAATACCCCGCCTCGAGCTTTGTGCCGCTCTGACAGGAGCCCAACTTGCCCAACTGATCCAGAGAGAGCTCACTCTTAAGTTGAAAGAGGCGGTGTTGTGGTCCGACTCCACCACAGTGCTTACCTGGATACAGTCCGAGTCATGCCGATACAAGGTGTTCGTCGGGACCCGCGTATCTGAGATACAAGAACTGACTGACCACCGGTCATGGAGGTACGTGGACACAAAGAATAACCCAGCAGACACTATCACCAGAGGAATGACAGTGTCTGACCTAGCCAAGCCAAGAGTAGAGGGTACGCTCATGCACTTGCTGTGGCACTGCCCGCTTGTTAGGAAATTTTGGTTGAACATTGCTGAGGACCTGTCAGTTACTCTCCAAATTGACATTAATCCTTGCCCTATAATGTGTATATTGGGTGTAAAAATGGACACTGCTCAAGCAAAGATTGTAAATAATACTGTAGCACTGGCTTTTCTAGCATGCAAACGGATTATTTTAATGAACTGGAAAGAACGTGAAGTAGATTCCCAAGCTAATAACGGTTCTGCTCTGTACCAGAACCGGGCGCCGATCTGCTCTGCGTTGTGTTTCAATAACTCTAAGGCTCTGGGAATTACTTATGAACTTTTCAGCAGTGCAGGAGGAGAAATCAGGAGGAAAAGGTAGTTAACAACAGCTGTTTAATCAAAGTTAAGAGTTGTATACAATTCACAATAAAGAATGCTATAAAAGATTCCAGGTACCGGAGCACTATGCCGCTCTCGCCCTATCTAAGAAATCAGATTAAAGAATAGAGTTGATAAGTCATTGATGGCTTTGTTCTCTTGGCTATGAACAAAGTATAGTTCTGTTTTCCCTCCAAAAGTTCCTTTGTCCTGCTGCTGCTCCTCTGTGTGGATGGTAGGTGTCTTCCTGGTGTGTTGGGTTTTTAGAGTCCCTCTCGTTCCCACACCCAGATCTTTTAACCAAGGCCTAGCGTCCCTTTGTGATGACATCATAAGCTGTGGTTTGTCTAATCACAGCCTCTCTATGTTTGAATGCAAACAGGGGCGGTCCTTACACAGTCAACCATATATACTTTCATTTGTTTAATTCAAGGTGCAACCATCATCTACCAATCTACCTAATACATTGCATTTATTCATTTCCTAATATCTATATTTGAATTACCATTAGTTCCATGAACCCAGAGATATCATATTTAAACACATTTCTTATCATTATAACCTATTTTCACTTTAAGTGAAAACTAATTACATAGTTTAGTATGACTTCAGAATTCTTACCCCAATGTAAACAGGCCTAATCATATTTTAACTTACATCAATTTCTTTTATACAGTTTATACTTTTAGCATTCATTTATAATATATTCTTTCATATCAAAAACTAATCTAAATGGGTTATCAGACCTTTGAAGATGTACTTAGTTTTTATCAGACCAATTGGCCACATCTGTGTCTCCTAAAAGGAGACACATGTTTCTCTAGAGCTTCCTGTCCTTTGTTCTTACACCCCCTAAGGGGAAGTAAGTTACCTTCCTGATTAGCCACCGAACCTTTATTACCTCAGCTGCCACTAGCTGCCACTATATGCAAATGACCTCCTGGAGTGAACACAAGGTCTTGGTAAACACACACACTCTATGAAACTATAGTTGAGGGCCAATTGTTTCACTTCGACTGTTTCTACACATTAGTTTGATTTGAAATCCTGTTATGATGATGATCTATGTCCAAAATCTACCACATTTCCACACTCGGATAGTTTATCTATCCTTCATTATGTTAAACATAGATCCTAACTTCTACACACTACTATTTGGATAAGAATTTAAGACATTTTTAAATCATACTGGGATAAAATACATATAGTTTGCCACACTCAGTTTCTAAAATTCAGCCTAACATTCGTTTTCTATATCTCTTTCTTATGTATAATTATAAATTCAAACACCTTTATTAGCAGTTTCAGTTTTTGTGTCCCGTGTACAGTCTTTAACAATCTGTTTCGTACCAAGATCAATTTCCATTGGTTTCAACTGTGATTTGTCAAAGTCTGACTTAGAACAGTGAGGAGGGGGGTCAATGTTTTCTAAATCGACCTGGCCTCCTCCTTATCGCTCAGAGCTGGTGCAGTTCACGACTGCTGAATGCGACCACCCATTCTGGGAGGTGGAATTAGAAAGCAAATTGCCTTTCTATCACACCCCGTCTTCTGTCGAGAATCCTGTCTCATGTTGACCTCTATTAGGGGTAGGACCCCCTGCTGTATTTTTCTATTGCTGTCACAGCTGTGGGGAGGTCGTCGCTGGCTGCTCAACCCCCGTTGACCCTTGGATTAGTGGAAGAGGTTTGCTTCTCTCCCCCTCCGCCTGGTCGTTGATAGGGGCGATAGCAGCTCCCCCCTTTCGCTTGTAGACCCCCTGGTCAATGGTTAGGGCCTTGCAGCCCGTCTGTTGACAGCCGGAGTTGTTGCTGAGGTCTAGCCGCCTGTCTCCTCGTTGGTTGCCTGTCGTTTCCCTCTGAAGCCTCAAGACCCGGTCACTGCGTTGGCCGGAACTCTCCCGGCCTGAGAGGTAGGCTTCTCCTGGTTCTTCTCTAGGTGCCCTGCAGCGTTGGGATTCCCCATGGACCTCTGGGTAGACACTAGCCAGTGTCTGGTTCCCCAGTCTCCCATTTGTATCCTGTAGTGAATATAGATTTAGCTTCGGGACAGTGCAGGTCACTTCTACCAAAACAATTGATTGAGAATCCATACTTTTCCTCCCTCAGACTCTCTTTACTGGTCTGAGTTTTGACAACTTTCTATTCCAAATCATATTTCTATATATCTTATGGCTTCTTGGTCGTTTAATATTCAAAATTCAGAAAAATTCACATGGCTCTCTTTATATTATGCTGTCAAAACAGTATAACCCCCACCACCCTTCGATGCGGAATTTACATTCAAACATCGTTACCTTCGTCCCCGGACAGCTGCACCCCGGCCCGGACAGTCAGCACTGACACATCCACTCTCCCAGTAGTCCTGTGTGTATGGCAACAAATCACAGTCCGCCTTAAACACACATCTTCCACACTCTCCGCCAGCCTTCATCAAGCCCACGGAGTCCCCCACAAGCCAATCATCAATTGCACATGTTCACACCCTACACAAAGACTAATTTGGCCAATAGCGACCAAACCTATTGAGCTTTATTAATGTACAGAGAATCATGCTTCCCAACACTTTCACCAATCACGACACACCCCCAGCCCCTAAAACCGGGTATTCAATGGGCGGAGAACAAAAATCCATGAACCAGCTCATGTCCATTCACTTTGTTCCCAGTCCATTTTATAGACATATACTACCCCGTCCTGATGTGTCGAGATCACTCCCAGCTTGCCAGGTACCCTAAGAAAAAAAATATATAGAAAGAAAGGAAACAAAAAACAAAACATACAAAGAAAAACCATGCCAAACCAATAAATGAAAAATAAACTAAACTTGTGAGCTTTTTCTTTTTTCTTTTCAACTTATTTTTAACCTATCACCTAGAGGCTTATGCACCCCCGTATTAACTAAGAAACAAAAAAGGGAAATCAAATGAATAAACAAAATGAATGCTCCCGGCCTAAGTCAGGAATTGCTCGTAACACACTAGAAAAGAGAAGTTCTACAGAAAAATGTACTGTGCTCTGGTTCCCTTCGCACTCCCTCTTTTGTTTCCACCTCGTCCCCGTGGCTGCCACTGTCTCCCTCTTGGGGTTTGTTGTTGTTCCGGCACAGGGCCCCCTTGTGGCCCCAACTGGGCCCGTCTCTGGCCATCTGGTTCTCCATTGGAACCTGTCTCCCCTCCGGGCTGTGTGGACTGGATTAGGCCTTGGAGGTATTCCACTACCTGTCTAGCCTCGGTTAGCTGTTGTCCTAGAGGGAGGCACGTCTTCCCCTCTTCCTCCACCCTGGCCCTTGTTGACTGGCTCCTAGTCATCGGGCCACATCTCTCAGTTTGGTACTGATGGTGGGGGTGGAGAAAACCTGGGCACGAGACACAGGTGGGCTGTAGAAACTGTTCATGTATCGCTCTCCTCATTCGCTTTCGTTGTCCCTTGGTTAACTGGCAGTCTCCCGCAACGGACACTTCAGCGTGGATCGGCTCGGGTAATACAGTTGTCTCTGGGTCGCTTGTAGCAACGACTCCCTGTGGCGGAGTTAAAGACATTATTTCCAGTCCCTCCGTCACACTGGACACTAGAGGGGAGTCGATCACATTCCAGTCAATCAGGTTAACGTCACTGTTCAATTCGGTCAATGTAATGTCTGCAGAGGTTATCGGCATTACCCCACTACCGGCATTATTTCTTTTCATCACCTTTCGTAATCTCTTTTTCTGCTTTTTGATTTGGGTACGCATTCTATACCGGCCTCCTTTTTTACATTTAAATACAAGGTTCTGTAATGGCCTGAATACCTTTGGCCATTTTTTCGTCACTTTTATTGTGACATCTCCAGTCGTTGAAATAGACAGATTGTCTACCCTTTCTATGGTTAGTGCATCTAACCCTCCAGTTGCTCCTATCTGTGTATTTTCCATTCTCACCTTTCTTCAAACACTCCTAACTTCACCGTTTGGAAAGCAAGTTTCTCTGTATTCAAACTATTTTTACCAAACTTGAGTTAATTTCACTCACACTAATATATTGGTGCAAACAGGAATTGATAACTCGCTGTGTGATACTATACCCCCCGACTTTCAACAGTCTCTTTGATTTCCCTGTTGGGGTTCGAAATTGTCAGCGCTGGCCGTCCGTCCTGGAGCAGCTGTGAAGAGAGAAGAAAAAACATACACTTAATTATCAGTGACATTTCCCGTTCACAATCCATAATTTATCTTTAAGGATGGAATGTCGGGCATCTCCTATACTAAAAATCACTTGAGAGCATTTGTGCAATTTTCGTTTTGATTTATCAATGACACAGCCTTAATCTTTTTTCAGTTGTCTCCATTGGAAAACTAGAACTCTCAATCCCGTTGTCATGATCCTCCTTCACACAACTCCGGGGAACTTATTTTGCATCAGCCTTCTCCTTCTGTTGGTCAATCAGAAACTTGTTATTTACAGCCTATCATTTCTAAACATCTGTATTGGACATGGTAATTTAGGTGAATAATCTCACTTTTACTCTAATTGTTCTTTGCAAATGACTATGTGTATAATTACGCTTTATCTTCGCTTCTATGTGTAACTATATTTATTTCTGTCCGTGAAAGCCTAACAATGTATTCCGCTCATATTACATTATACATATCAGTAACATACATATTTCACCACACAATTTCTCACACAATCACTATAGTTCCCCCGTAACACCTAACCATCTAGGTGTTAAAACGCGCTTCTCACGAGAATAGAAATCAATTTTTATGTCACTGAAGTCCCCGTGCATTCAGAACAGTGTCACACAACCCGTTCATAAAACACAGGCGCCGACACCATCCCCACATTGAAATCCCTGCCGACCAATGACATCCCACTGGTCAACCCGACCTGTGGCCCACGGCGTCACCCCCAGTTTGCAACCTGGAACGCGAAACCCCGGGCCTCCTACCCAAGGATATCCAAAGTTCATTCCACCCACATTACCACTGCTGCTCACACACATCACCTCCGACACCAATCAACCACCGTAACCACCGTCACCCAAATACCCACACACAATATAACCCAATGCGCGTAGTGTGGCAGCGAGCTTTTGACGAGTGCACGCATAGCGCATCCCCGCCAACGCGCGGTGGCAGGCAACGAGCCCACCCCCGCCAGCCAATACCACTATCAGCACCAGAAATACCCTAAAAATAACAATAAAACTGAATATTGAACTACAACAAGGCCTCAAACGAGTCCCAAACTCAACCAACTGCCTTTGAACCCTATAGTAAACAGCAATAAACAATAAACCCAGCACTACACCGCGTTTGAAACCCAGGAGATAAAGAGAGAGCGTTCCGGGGGGGCCGAGGGGGGAAGAAAATATGGAAGAGAGGCGGTGTGGGAACGAGTTACCCCGTTCATATAACACCACATCACAATATAGCCTGTGCCCACAACCATGAGGGGAGTGAGGGGGAGGGAGTGAGCGAGAGGGAGAGAGCGAGAGAGGGGGGGGGGGGGGGGGTAAGAGAGAGAGAGAGAGAGAGAGGGTGGGAGGTGAGAGGGAGAGGGAGGGAGGAGAGAGGGAGGGAGGAGAGAGAGAGAGAGGGGGGGTGAGAGAGAAAGGGAGGGAGCAAGAGAGAGAGAGAGAGGGGGGGGTGAGAAGGAAAGAAAGAGAGGGGGGGGTGAAAGAGAAAGAGAGAGGGAGGGGGTGAGAGAGGGGGGGGGTGAGGGAAGGAAAGAAAGAGAGAGGGGGGGGGGGGTGAAAGAGAAAGAAAGAGAGAGAGGGAGCGAGGGGGGGGGGTGAGGGAGGGAGCAAGAGAGAGAGAGAGAAAGAGGGGGGGTGAGAGAAGGAAAGAGAGAGAGAGAAAGGGGGTGGTGAGAGAAGGAAAGAGAGAGGGGGGGGGGTGAGAGAGGGGGGGGTTGAGAGAAGGAAAGAGAGAGAGGGAGCGAGGGGGGGTGAGGGAGGGAGCAAGAGAGAGAGAGAGAAAGAGGGGGGGTGAGAGAAGGAAAGAGAGAGAGAGAGAGGGGGGGGGGTGAGAGAAGGAAAGAGAGAGGGGGGGGGTGAGAGAGGGGGGGGTTGAGAGAAGGAAAGAGAGAGAGAGAGAGAGGGGGGGGGTGAGAGAAGGAAAGAGAGAGAGGGAGAGGGGGGGGGTGAGAGAAGGAAAGAGAGAGAGAGAGAGAGGGGGGGGTGAGAGAAGGAAAGAGAGAGAGAGATCGAGGAGAGAGAGAGAGAGAGAGAGAGGGGGGGAAGAGGGAATGGACGAGGGGGAGGGGGGCCATGGCCCCACAATCCACCACCAGATTAAAGCACAACAATCTAATCTAACCCTATTAGTACACTAACCTGTAAATGAAAACGTTCTGTGTGCAGAACCCAAAAATAGTACCAAAAGGAAACTAATCCTGTCCTCTGCTGCCCCCTACCGTATTCCTAAATAAACTCCACCTCCCCTCAACAATGGACGCTCGGCGCCCCTACCAAGATGGACGCTCGGCGCCCCTACCAAGATGGACGCTCGGCGCCCCTACCAAGATGGACGCTCGGCGCCCCTACCAAGATGGCCGTCCCATCGCGAGACATCCCGAGAGCCCCGTCATGCCATGACGTCAGCACAGTTAGCTTAGCATATTAGCTTCGTTAGCTTCAACCCAGCGCGCCTAGGCCGCCAGACCGCGCACCCTTATGACGTCACAACCGGCGACCGCTTTAGCCGTTAGCGCGGCTAGGTAGCATTAGCTTAGCTTCTCCCACGATCCCATAAAAACGTTCCCCAACGACCCATCGCCCCGCTTCGCCGCGCGGGCCGACACCTCGCAATGTTAATACAACACCACATTCCCCACAACAGAACCCTAATCCCCCAAAACGCCAGTGTAGTGATCTAAACAGAAATATAAAAACATAACAACCTACAGGCCGCCACAAAACACTAGCTTGACCCCGCCGCCGTCACCACCGGTGAGCTCAGAACGACTTCCGGGTCCCCGCTACATACCATCCCGTTCACCTAAAACATTAAACAACTATTTTATCCGCGTCGAATATGAACATTTTAAAGTGCCTAACACATCCCCGTAATCCCAAGACACCATCGATCGACCTTATACATTTGAACCTACGCCTATTTGTCACCTGCATCCTCCGGTCGCCTCCCGGCTAATACAGTAGCCAACCGCCACTGCGTTCCACCGACCCCGAAAAACCGGCGTTATCATTACATCTCCCCACGGCTAACCGGTGACTTAAATTACATAATAATACAACAATAATCTCATACGTACCACCAATCATACCTAACCATAGCCATTCTCCAAACATTCAATCATACACGCTTCCTAACCACAAATAAACATACAAACCTCCATTCAGACTCGCATACTAATAATAATAATAATGCAGGACCTGTTGCAGAGGTCTTTATTCGGCATGCAACGACACTCAATGTTTTAGTGGTACACACAGCGGTTAGTATAGCACACACACCGGAACACACACGCATGCATTGTCTCTTTAGGGTCGCAGATGCGATTCGTATCTGCGATTAACCCATCCCGTCGTCCTTCCCCCCCCAAGGGCAGCCGGGAGCAGACAGGCGTCAACGTGAGCCGCGCCAGGGGACCAATCCAAGTGCTCCTGTCCGTCTTCGTCAAGGACGCCACAGCGTTAGCGATCTGTTGTTGTGCATGTTTTTCCATTGGGTTTATCTTATCGGGGGGGAAACCCTTGCGAGCACGGGGAGAACATGCAAACTCCACACAGAAAGGCCTGGGAGATACCCCACCTGGGTAACTGGCATCATGGAAACCTGGTCCCCAAGCGGGAATCGAACCCTGGACCTTCTTGCTGTGAGGCGACAGTGTTAACCACTACACCACCGTGCCGATACTATTGTCCCTCGAACGTCGCACGGCAGCTCTCACATCCCGTTTCACTCTATTCAATAACTACCGCGCGACTATTAAACCCGAGATCAAACGTAATCGCACACATTTTTATACTGAATGCTTAAGCTTACCATAGCTTTGTAATCGAATTCCCACTAAGTACTTATCAGTCATCTTAACCGAATTGTTTTCAAGCGCATTGTCCCCCTTATATCACAGCGCACGCAATTAATCAACACGCCGATATGCTCAAGATTAAAAAGGACCTCCAGATCCGTTCGATATTATGCCCTAAAGACGAACATACATCTTCATTTAATTCGGCCGATAGTTTCCCGCAGACACGTCCTGTCTATCACGCTCAGCCAGCAAACCATTATTTATTGAAGCCTCTTGAACACGCCAGCCCCGTTTATATTAATTATTACGTGATAATCCTGTAATCGCACAAACAACGTTCCCCGATTTATGCAGGTCCTAAATCATCTATACCAAACCGATTTACATGTTCTAAATAGCGACAGAGCCCATCTATACACGGCCCTCTCCCCATTCAGGACAAGCAAAAATTACCAAAATTACAGCGCCCTTTTCCTGAGAATAATTCTAGGGATCTCATATACTCAGGACGCGCTCCTGTCGCACGCCAACCAGATTACCGAGCTTTCTGGCCAAATAAAGCCTTCCATCTGTTGCCATCCGACGCATTGACCACCCCATAAACAGATAGTTGTGCCCACTACTCCTTCATATTACAATAACATGAGGCCTCTTCTTTACTTCATATATCTCTACATGAGGCAATATCCTTTCCCAACCCCTTGTTGTTCGAACTGAGCAGCCCATTCTTCTTCAACACTCACCTCTCTCACAGGAACGAAGCTCACGCAGTTGTGTCCTCCGTCGTCCGCTGATGAGGTTGATGAGTGAAGGAAAAAAAATCCTCGTCCACGGCCGCTACTTGTTCAGGGGTCAAACGGCACCAAAATGAAGTAGATTCCCAAGCTAATAACGGTTCTGCTCTGTACCAGAACCGGGCGCCGATCTGCTCTGCGTTGTGTTTCAATAACTCTAAGGCTCTGGGAATTACTTATGAACTTTTCAGCAGTGCAGGAGGAGAAATCAGGAGGAAAAGGTAGTTAACAACAGCTGTTTAATCAAAGTTAAGAGTTGTATACAATTCACAATAAAGAATGCTATAAAAGATTCCAGGTACCGGAGCACTATGCCGCTCTCGCCCTATCTAAGAAATCAGATTAAAGAATAGAGTTGATAAGTCGTTGATGGCTTTGTTCTCTTGGCTATGAACAAAGTATAGTTCTGTTTTCCCTCCAAAAGTTCCTTTGTCCTGCTGCTGCTCCTCTGTGTGGATGGTAGGTGTCTTCCTGGTGTGTTGGGTTTTTAGAGTCCCTCTCGTTCCCACACCCAGATCTTTTAACCAAGGCCTAGCGTCCCTTTGTGATGACATCATAAGCTGTGGTTTGTCCAATCACAGCCTCTCTATGTTTGAATGCAAACAGGGGCGGTCCTTACACAGTCAACCATATATACTTTCATTTGTTTAATTCAAGGTGCAACCATCATCTACCAATCTACCTAATACATTGCATTTATTCATTTCCTAATATCTATATTTGAATTACCATTAGTTCCATGAACCCAGAGATATCATATTTAAACACATTTCTTATCATTATAACCTATTTTCACTTTAAGTGAAAACTAATTACATAGTTTAGTATGACTTCAGAATTCTTACCCCAATGTAAACAGGCCTAATCATATTTTAACTTACATCAATTTCTTTTATACAGTTTATACTTTTAGCATTCATTTATAATATATTCTTTCATATCAAAAACTAATCTAAATGGGTTATCAGACCTTTGAAGATGTACTTAGTTTTTATCAGACCAATTGGCCACATCTGTGTCTCCTAAAAGGAGACACATGTTTCTCTAGAGCTTCCTGTCCTTTGTTCTTACACCCCCTAAGGGGAAGTAAGTTACCTTCCTGATTAGCCACCGAACCTTTATTACCTCAGCTGCCACTAGCTGCCACTATATGCAAATGACCTCCTGGAGTGAACACAAGGTCTTGGTAAACACACACACTCTATGAAACTATAGTTGAGGGCCAATTGTTTCACTTCGACTGTTTCTACACATTAGTTTGATTTGAAATCCTGTTATGATGATGATCTATGTCCAAAATCTACCACAAACGCAAACCGAACTGCTTCAGTATGGAGAACTGGCGCAAGGACTTCATGGACTTGCTATCGATGGAACAGGCTGCTCTGTCTCTTCAAGAGAGTGATAGGCCTGATGGCCTTCAAGGTCCCCTGAACTTTATTAGATCACTATCTGGAATAAGTTTGTGTACTGAACCTTTGTAACGCTCTGCAACCCCCCCCCATACATGTCTTGTTTTGTCATGTATGTATTGTCTTGTTTGAGAAAAATAAAAAACTTTAAATATAAAAAAAAAAATAACTGGACCACATACCACTTTAACATAACCTTTAATCAGAGCAGCATAACCGGACCACATACCACTTTAACATAACCTTTAATCAGAGCAGCATAACTGGACCACATACCACTTTAACAAATAACGTTTAATCAGAGAAGCATAACTGGACCACATACCACTTTAACATAACCTTTAATCAGAGCAGCATAACTGGACCACATACCACTTTAACATAACCTTTAATCAGAGCAGCATAACTGGACCACATACCACTTTAGCATAACCTATAGAGGTCAATGGATCAAGGATTGAATGCTCCCAAGCACTGGAATACACAAACGTCAAGGAGAATGTGTACTTTTACTTTAGTAAAATTTAGCAATTCAATAGCAAATACTTCTCTACTTTTACTTAAGTATAGTTTGAATGGAGGACTTTTACTTTTACCAGAGTACTCGTTTATCTGGGTATTTCTACTTTTACTTAGGTAAAGGAACTGTGTACTTCTTCCACCACTGGCTGTAGCTTGCTAGGTTTTGTTTCTGCAGATTACACACCTTGCTACACAGCACAGCTGGGGAAATAGCCTATTTACTGTCGGAGTTCACAGCTCAAAGTAAAACTGCAACTTCCCCTCAAATACCATTTTGAAATCAACTCCCCAGATGTTTTTTTTTAATCCACTTTTTCTCCTTATTTTTCTATTTTTCTCCCATCCCAATTTCGCCTCGCCAATTCTCCCTTTAATTCTCCCCTCCCCTGTCTCGAACGTTGCTAGACTATGCCTCCCACTGGTCGGCTGCAGTGAGGACGAAGCCTTGCATCACGTGTCCCCTCCGGTACACGAGGAGGCAGCCTGTCGCATCTTTTCACCTGTACAGCGCGATCTTTCAGTGGCGAGGAGTAACGCGTGGGAGGCTCATGCTGCCCCCGATGCTTCCTGATTCTGCTGTACAGGCGCACCAACGGACCTGTAGGAGTCGCTGTACACAACGTCCGATCCCCACCCACCAGCTTTCCCACCCCTAACACTGCCAATTGTGTTAGTATGAACGACCAGCCAAGCCGGTAGCAACGCCGAGAGCTGGGCTCTAACCCAGCATCTCCTGCGTTAGTGGCGACCGCCTTGCCCACTGCGCCACTTAGCCGCTCCCCAACTCCCCAGATGTTTTAATTACATGGGACGGACGCCTGAGTCTCAGAAATGAACCCTTTTGGAATATGAAGGTGGTTTAACAGGTACATCTTCTCCAATGCATGTTGGAGCATGTTGTTGTCATGTAGCATGTTATCATGTAGCATGTTATCATGCAGCATGTTGTTATCATGTAGCATGTTGTTGTCATGTAGCATGTTGTTATCATGTAGCATGTTGTTATCATGTAGCATGTTGTTATCATGTAGTATGTTATCATGTAACATGTTCTTGCCATGTAGCATGTTATCATGTAGCATGTTGGTATCATGTAGCATGTTATCATGTAGCTGATATACAGCATACAGCCTGCTTAGTGGGGACTGGGGATGCTGTTAGGATCATGTTGTATCTTAGCAGTTAGCAGACCTTAGCTGTTAGCAGTTAGCAGACGTTAGCTGTTAGCAGACCTTAGCTGTTAGCAGTTAGCAGACCTTAGCTATTAGCAGTTAGCAGACCTTAGTTGTTAGCAGTTAGCAGACATTAGCTGTTAGCAGTTAGCATACCTTAGCTGTTAGCAGACCTTAGCTGTTAGCAGACCTTAGCTGTTAGCAGTTAGCAGACCTTAGCTGTTAGCAGGCCTTAGCAGTTAGCAGACATTAGCTGTTAGCAGTTAGCAGACCTTCGCTGTTAGCAGTTAGCAGACCTTAGCTGTTAGCAGTTAGCAGACCTTAGCTGTTAGCAGTTAGCATACCTTAGCAGTTAGCATACCTTAGCTGTTAGCAGTTAGCAGACCTTAGCTGTTAGCAGTTAGCAGACCTTAGCTGTTAGCATTTAGCAAACCTTAGCTGTTAGCAGTTAGCATACCTTAGCTGTTAGCAGTTAGCATACCTTAGCTGTTAGCATACCTTAGCTGTTAGCAGTTAGCAGACCTTAACTGTTAGCAGTTAGCAGACCTTAGCTGTTAGCAGTTAGCATACCTTAGCTGTTAGCAGTTAGCATACCTTAGCTGTTAGCAGACCTTAGCTGTTAGCAGTTAGCAGATCTTAGCTGTTGCCATAGCCGCTACCTCAGAGACCTACCAACCTCTTCATCTGATTAATGGGATGTCTCTCGTGCTTTATGTGGGACGACTTTTGCGATCTCTTCATCTGTGACACTTGGGCTTACAAGTAACACAAATTCAGACAATAAAATACTCCTTACAATTGTACTGATTTGTGTAAACGCCATTTGTCATAATTAAGGTTGGCACGGTGGCATGCCAGCACCGTTAGCACCCCCAGGTGAGGGTTGTTTATGATTTGCTATGTTTTACATTTACACTACTTAAGAGTAATACACCTTGACACCCAGCGAGTGTGATTAATGTATGCCCTCATGCTGTTGTGAATTGCACTCCAGACAATCCTGGTTCAGGTGAGCGTGACACATTACTTCCCGATCTCGCTTAAAATATGTAAATAAAGTACGTATCGACCACAGGAAAAACCACATACGTTATGTTATGTTACGCCACAAGTAATTTAATTGATTTATTTACAGTGCGGAATCCAGTCTCCTCCCCACCACTGAGCCAGCCTTCTGGACCAGCTTATCCAGTCGCCTGGCATCCCTGGCCGTGGTATTGTAAGGTTATGTTAAAGTGGTACATGGTCCAGTTATGCTGCTCTGATTAAAGGGTATGTTAAAGTGGTACATGCATGGTCCAGTTATGCTGCTCTGATTAAAGGTTATTAAAGTGGTACATGGTCCAGTTATGCTGCTCTGATTAAAGGTTATTAAAGTGGTACATGGTCTAGTTATGCTGCTCTGATTACGTCCTCTTGAAGTTGACAGGCTTCAAATGTGAAAGTACATAATCTTCATACATTTCTGCCATGTTTTCTATGCAAAATCCTTTTCTTCAAAGTAACTAGTAACTGATGGGTTCAGATACATGTAGTGGAGTAAAAAGTACAATATTTCCTTTCAAATGTAGTGGAGTGAAAGTATAAAGTTCCTTAAAATGAAAATACTCACGTAAAGTACAAGTAGCTCGGAATTGTACTTAAGTACAGTACTTGAGTAAAACGACTTAGTTACTTTCCACCACTGCTTAAAAACAGATATATTTTTTAAAGAAATTGTCTATATTGAATAACACATTACATTTACATTTAGTCATTTAGCTGACGCTTTTATCCAAAGCGACTTACAAGTTCTGTACGACAAGTCATCAGGAAGGGTACAACTCTATCAGCTGAGTAACAATGTTCATCAAAGTGTTGAGTGCTACAGTGTAGGTTAGTATATTAGGACAAGTGCATGACAGTAAGGTATAGTAGTGTAACAATAGTATAACAATTTGTATAACTATGGTTTTTGTACCAAATTGTTCAATAAACTACTAGAAATGGCTCTGGCGAAATCCCTGCACCTTTAACCTATAAGGTATGAATATGCTAAATGAAAAAACAAGCACCTATTGATATTTACCATGAATTCCAAGTCTGCAGCTTGTATTCTTTCAACACATGTCATTCCTACTTTCTGTGTAGCTGAAGCTAAAGGTGTCAAGTTACCACCCCAGAGAATAAAGCTAGAGTCTGCTGTCCCTTTTGACACAATACAGCCCAAGAATTCCTACCGCTTCAGAGAACTCTTTACTGCCACTTAGTGGACAGAGTGATGGGGTTCAGTAAGCTCATTACAGAATACATCTGAGCCTCTAGGTGGCGGTAAAGAACAGTCACTCGCTTCTACACATGTTGTAGAAGAAGACTCACGTGTCAAATCTGAATCACACTGTGTTGGGCCATGAGGAACGGGAATGTTTACAACATGAGGTATTATGTATAGGTTCCACCTATTAGTGATGTCACACATGTGGGCGACAGTGGCTCAGGAGGTAGAGCAGTCGTCTGGCAATCCGGAGGTTCCCGGTTCGATTCCCGCTCCTCCCGGGCAGCGTGTCGATGTGTCCTTGAGCAAGACACTTAACCCCTAATTGCTCCCGATGAGCAGGATGGCACCTTGCATGGTTGCCTCCGCCGTCGGTGTGTGAATGAATGTGTGAGTGAATGAGTCAAATGTGAGTAACAAATTGTAAAGCGCTTTGGATAAAAGCGCTATATAAAAAAGCAGCCATTTACATGTAACTCAGACTTCAGGGAAGTACAGAGAAGCTCTCTCTCCTCTCCAGGGAAGAACAGAGAAGCTCTCTCTCTCCAGGGAAGAACAGAGAAGCTCTCCTCTCAGGGAAGTACAGAGAAGCTCTCCTCTCAGGGAAGAACAGAGAAGCTCTCTCTCTCTCTCCAGGGAAGAACAGAGAAGCTCTCCTCTCCAGGGAAGAACAGAGAAGCTCTCTCTCTCTCTCCAGGGAAGAACAGAGAAGCTCTCCTCTCCAGGGAAGAACAGAGAAGCTCTCCTCTCCAGGGAAGAACAGAGAAGCTCTCCCTCTCCAGGGAAGAACAGAGAAGCTCTCTCTCTCCAGGGAAGAACAGAGAAGCTCTCTCTCTCCAGGGAAGAACAGAGAAGCTCTCTCTCTCCAGGGAAGAACAGAGAAGCTCTCCCTCTCCAGGGAAGAACAGAGAAGCTCTCCTCTCCAGGGAAGAACAGAGAAGCTCTCTCTCTCTCTCCAGGGAAGAACAGAGAAGCTCTCCTCTCCAGGGAAGAACAGAGAAGCTCTCCTCTCCAGGGAAGAACAGAGAAGCTCTCCCTCTCCAGGGAAGAACAGAGAAGCTCTCTCTCTCCAGGGAAGAACAGAGAAGCTCTCTCTCTCCAGGGAAGAACAGAGAAGCTCTCTCTCTCCAGGGAAGAACAGAGAAGCTCTCCCTCTCCAGGGAAGAACAGAGAAGCTCTCCTCTCCAGGGAAGAACAGAGAAGCTCTCTCTCTCCAGGGAAGAACAGAGAAGCTCTCTCTCTCCAGGGAAGAACAGAGAAGCTCTCTCTCTCCAGGGAAGAACAGAGAAGCTCTCTCTCTCTCTCCAGGGAAGTACAGAGAAGCTCTCTCTCTCTCTCCAGGGAAGAACAGAGAAGCTCTCTCTCTCCAGGGAAGAACAGAGAAGCTCTCTCTCTCCAGGGAAGAACAGAGAAGCTCTCCTCTCCAGGGAAGAACAGAGAAGCTCTCTCTCTCCAGGGAAGAACAGAGAAGCTCTCTCTCTCCAGGGAAGTACAGAGAAGCTCTCTCTCTCTCTCCAGGGAAGAACAGAGAAGCTCTCTCTCTCCAGGGAAGAACAGAGAAGCTCTCTCTCTCTCTCCAGGGAAGTACAGAGAAGCTCTCTCTCTCCATGAGAAAGGGCGCCCTGGTTCTGAACAGAGAAGCTCTCCTCTGATTGATTGATTTATTGATTGATTGAGTTATTGATTGATTGATTGATATATTGAAAATGTTATTAACAGATTGCAGAATGGGTACAATACAGTACGGCTCAATACACACAATTGTTAAGGGGATGCAGACCAGAGAAAGACTTTCATCTTGTTTACATCAGGGCCCCCTATTTTCAATTCATCATAACATTTATGACATACACGACATACAAATAAATATACAGTACTGTTACATCCAGATATTTATGACATACAAGATATACAAATATGCAGTACTGTTTATTTACAGATAGAGTTTCTAAAAGAGAATATATACATTTGAGGGGGAAGAAACTGTACATTGGAGGGGGCTGGGTGGGAGGGGTTTGGACGTTTACCACGGCCAGTTTCGAATTGCGGTCTCCCGTAGGTGCTCTTTGAGAGCGGTTTTGAAGGTGGGTAGGGATTCACATTATTTTACGGCTGTGGGTATGGCGTTCCATATAGAGTGGCATAATTGCGAAATGTGTTTAGTCCCTTGTTTGAGCCGAATCAGGGTTTAACATGATTTGTGGAGCTCCCTCTGGTGTTGTGGTCGTGGTATTCACTGGCCTTTGGGAAGTATTTCGACATGTACATGGGTACCTTAGTGGTGTAGTGTATCTTGTAGACCAGGCCCATTGCAAGTTGCTGTACTCTGTCGTCTACTCTAAGCCATCCTAGGTTGTCAAAGTGGGCAGGGGTGAGGTGGGTTCTAGGAGTACGGTCAAGCAGTAGTCTGACCAGTTTGTTTTTGTTTTACATCTCCAGGGGAAAGGGCTCTGGTTCTACACAAATAAAAATGGGTTTAGTCAGAGTCACGCCAAGAGGAGTTACCCATAAGAATAATGTTTTTGCGTGGAGGGGACCTTTAACAACGATGTTGGCTTCTGGTCTCAGTGTGTCGGCCGCCATCAGCAGTGTGACCATGGCTTGCTCTGAGTCCTGACTGCATATTCATAGGCTTTAGTTCAACTATAGCAGTTACAATTAAAACTAAAAAAGACACAAGAATGAATGAATGTAGTGTGGTAGTGAAGGGGTTAACCTTCTGTAGTGTGGTAGTGAAAGGGTTAACACTTTGTCGCGTGGCAGTGAAAGGGTTAACCTCCTGCGCTTGCATACTTTAAACAGGTGTTAGACGGTCGACCCCTTCTGGTGTAGGCCTAATGGTTTTTTACAAGACACACACACACAGCAGTTTACGTCTGTTATTGTAAGCCGTGACAGCTTGGAATGAATGGTTTTGTGCCGTATTGGATACACGCTCAGCCGCCACCGGCATCTTCCCAGAAACCTAATGTTTTTGACCCATAAAGCCGCTCCAGAGACGGGATAAATGTGGATCAGAGAGGCTAAATATTTAGATGTCTGCGGCTGATGGACGAGCCGGTCTGAGGCTCTCGGAGAGAGGTCTCTTGGCTGGCCTTTCCCCATTACACAGGAACGCAGTTCAAATCTATTGCTGTTTCCAAGTTGCATCATCGGAGAAGCCATGACCCTTTGCATGGTCCCTCCGTACCTTAAAAACCCTTTGTATGGTCTATCCGTACTTTAAAAACCCTTTGTATGGTCTATCCTTACATCAAACCCCTTTGCATGGTATGCTGTCCATAGTCTATCCATACATCAGATAACATATTATGGACATTTTGTATTTAATCTCATGGATCATTGAGAGCTCTCATTTATAATGATGTCAAGAAAATACTTCATACAATATAACAAGTGCAACAACAAGAAGAGTCATAAAAACAAATGAACCAATTAAAAACAATTAAAATAATACAATTTCAATCATTATAATGATACAAATGTTTAAACTAAAATCCATATGAAACAGCTGCAGACTGTGACAGGATTATTGGTTATCAAATATCTAAACTGAGTTTCAGAGTGGATGTACATGTTTGGATTGTTAGATGTTAGACATGTCGGGGGCAGAGAGGCTAAAGGTGGACTTCCCAGGTTCAGTGTTAACTTAACTAAAGGTGGACTTCCCAGGTTCAGTGCTAATTTAACTAAAGGTGGACCTCCCAGGTTCAGTGTAAACCTAACTAAAGTTGGACTTCCCAGGTTCAGCGTTAACTTAACTAAAGGTGGACTTCCCAGGTTCAGTGTTAACTTAACTAAAGGTGGACTTCCCAGGTTCAGTGCTAACTTAACTAAAGGTGGACTTCCCAGGTTCAGTGCTAATTTAACTAAAGGTGGACCTCCCAGGTTCAGTATTAACCTAACTAAAGTTGGACTTCCCAGGTTCAGCGTTAACTTAACTAAAGGTGGACTTCCCAGGTTCAGCGTTAACTTAACTAAAGGTGGACTTCCCAGGTTCAGCATTAACTTAACTAAAGGTGGACTTCCCAGGTTCAGCGTTAACTTAACTAAAGGTGGACTTCCCAGGTTTGGTGTTAACTTAACTAAAGGTGGACTTCCCAGGTACAGCGTTAACTTTATAGGCCGTACGGTGAAGGCTGAGAAGTGGCTAGAAAACGATTCTCGTTCCCACCTCGGCGGATTACACAATTTTCACTCTGGGCTAAATATCTATTGGTGTAGATTTCATGATTTCTGTAGATTTCTCCATTGACAAACCTGCCCGTTTTGCGCAATCATAATTTTAAAGTCGGGACTAGACCTTTCCTCGTGAACGGATACTTGGTCACATAGTCACAAGGATAGTTTTATTTGACGTAATTGGTGCGAGTTCGGTCACGTATCTTGCGCTTGACCAATAGCAGCTCTCTTTGTTGCCTAGTTACAGACAACAAGAGATTTGTGTAAACAGTAGGAATGGAAGCAACGGAGAAGCAGTACACATCAACAAGTACAGAAGAGGACGAAAATGGAGAAAAAACACCTTCTAAAGTTCGCAAAAAGGTTTCTAAACAATGTTATATGCATCTCACGTCCGTTCAGAAAGAAAGTGTACAAGATTTTACACAGACACGGTGGGATAGATATAGAAACTAGAATAGAAAAAGAGAGGATTAGGGTTATGCAGTAGTAGTGTGATTTGTTTGTTTTTGTTGAGATCAGTTTGACACTGATCTCTCCACACACCTCACTGTTTACTCATTTGACTCTGTATTGTATATTGTATATGTATATTAAATATTCCTTTTTACTTACTTACTTTTTTACTTACTTTTTTTTTTACTGTATGAAGCACACTCTCAGGGGCTCATACAGAAACAAGCATTTCATTGTAAAGTACCTGTATTTTATTGTTTAATAAACAAACTTGAAACTTGTGTATGTATGTGACAAATAAACCTCTTGAATCTTGAATCTATTTTTGTACCTGCATTCTATTTTGTTTTTAAATGGAAAATATAAAAGGTTAATGAGTAACTTATTGATTTGTAAATTTTTTGACATTATTCTAAATTAAGGGGATGGTGTAGTGTTTTGATTGATTAACTATCTTGATCAAAAGTGTGTGGGTCTATTCTTTTTGTCATTATACTATCCACTGAACTGTTTTGTGTACGACCTCAATCTTTAGAAAATTGTACCAGCATCTTTAATATTGCAGGTTGGGAATCACAAGGTAAAGTGTTTTTGATACAAATTTGCTGCATGCATCACAGATTTTGTGTTTATGGAGGTTTATCGAATAATTTCCCCGACAGGATGTCATGCATCGGTGTGATTTCTTTTTAACAAAATTTTTAAACATTCAAGACATTTTCACAGTGTGTGCAATGCTGTGTTGTTGGTGTGTAGAGAGAAGGGGATATGATTTAAATGTACAGTATGGTTAATAACATGTACGTTATGGCCCGTTTCACAGCTGTATCCAATCGCTTGGCTATAGCAAGTAGCGTATATGCATATAACATTGTTTAGAAACCTATTTTGCAAATGTTAGAATGTGTTTTTTGTCCATTTTCGAGATGTACTCCGTGGATGACATGCTAACATCACGTTACTTTTTACACAATGTCTTGTGGTCTGTAACTTGGCAACAAAGAGAGCTGCTATTGGTCGAGCACAAGATACGTGACCGAACTCGCACCAATTACGTAAAATAAAACTCTGTGGTGACAAAGTATCCGTTCGCGAGGAAAGATCTAGTCCCGACTTTAAAATGTTGATTGCGCAAAACGGGCAGGATTGTCAATGGAGAACTTTTTATTCCTAAATCTACACCAATATATCTTTCACCCAGAAATGTAGTAGTCCGTCGAGGTGGGAACGGGATGAAACGATACAACCTTCACCTTACAGCCTATTAGGAACCAATTCAACAGCGTGGAACTATAAGATGGAAGAGCACCAATAATGGCCTTGTATACGAACAGATGCCAGCCGCCTCGTTATAAAGGACACAGTGATGATGATGTCTCTACAGGGAGGACCCCCCCACCTCGTTATAAAGGACACAGTGATGTCTCTACAGGGAGGACCCCCCCACCTCGTTATAAAGGACACAGTGATGATGGTGTCTCTACAGGGAGGACCCCCCCACCTCGTTATAAAGGACACAGTGATGATGTCTCTACAGGGAGGACCCCCCCCACCTCGTTATAAAGGACACAGTGATGATGGTGTCTCTACAGGGAGGACCCCCCCACCTCGTTATAAAGGACACAGTGATGATGATGTCACTACAGGGAGGACCCCCCCACCTCATTATAAAGGACACAGTGATGATGTCTCTACAGGGAGGACCCCCCCACCTCGTTATAAAGGACACAGTGATGATGTCTCTACAGGGAGGACCCCCCCACCTCGTTATAAAGGACACAGTGATGATGGTGTCTCTACAGGGAGGACCCCCCCACCTCGTTATAAAGGACACAGTGATGATGATGTCTCTACAGGGAGGACCCCCCCACCTCGTTATAAAGGACACAGTGATGATGTCTCTACAGGGAGGACCCCCCCACCTCGTTATAAAGGACACAGTGATGATGTCTCTACAGGGAGGACCCCCCCACCTCGTTATAAAGGACACAGTGATGATGTCTCTACAGGGAGGACCCCCCCACCTCGTTATAAAGGACACAGTGATGATGTCTCTACAGGGAGGACCCCCCCACCTCGTTATAAAGGACACAGTGATGATGATGTCTCTACAGGGAGGACCCCCCCACCTCGTTATAAAGGACACAGTGATGATGTCTCTACAGGGAGGACCCCCCCACCTCGTTATAAAGGACACAGTGATGATGGTGTCTCTACAGGGAGGACCCCCCCACCTCGTTATAAAGGACACAGTGATGATGATGTCTCTACAGGGAGGACCCCCCCACCTCGTTATAAAGGACACAGTGATGATGATGTCTCTACAGGGAGGACCCCCCACCTCGTTATAAAGGACACAGTGATGATGTCTCTACAGGGAGGACCCCCCCACCTCGTTATAAAGGACACAGTGATGATGATGTCTCTACAGGGAGGACCCCCCCACCTCGTTATAAAGGACACAGTGATGATGTCTCTACAGGGAGGACCCCCCCACCTCGTTATAAAGGACACAGTGATGATGTCACTACAGGGAGGACCCCCCCACCTCGTTATAAAGGACACAGTGATGATGTCTCTACAGGGAGGACCCCCCCACCTCGTTATAAAGGACACAGTGATGATGTCTCTACAGGGAGGACCCCCCCACCTCGTTATAAAGGACACAGTGATGATGATGTCACTACAGGGAGGACCCCCCCACCTCGTTATAAAGGACACAGTGATGATGTCTCTACAGGGAGGACCCCCCACCTCGTTATAAAGGACACAGTGATGATGATGTCTCTACAGGGAGGACCCCCCCACCTCGTTATAAAGGACACAGTGATGATGTCTCTACAGGGAGGACCCCCCCACCTCGTTATAAAGGACACAGTGATGATGATGTCTCTACAGGGAGGACCCCCCCACCTCGTTATAAAGGACACAGTGATGATGTCTCTACAGGGAGGACCCCCCCACCTCGTTATAAAGGACACAGTGATGATGATGTCACTACAGGGAGGACCCCCCCACCTCGTTATAAAGGACACAGTTATGATGATGTCTCTACAGGGAGGACCCCCCCACCTCGTTATAAAGGACACAGTGATGATGATGTCTCTACAGGGAGGACCCCCCACCTAGTTATAAAGGACACAGTGATGATGATGTCTCTACAGGGAGGACCCCCCCACCTCGTTATAAAGGACACAGTGATGATGATGACTCTACAGGGAGGACCCCCCCACCTCGTTATAAAGGACACAGTGATGATGATGTCTCTACAGGGAGGACCCCCCCACCTCGTTATAAAGGACACAGTGATGATGATGTCTCTACAGGGAGGACCCCCCCACCTCGTTATAAAGGACACAGTGATGATGATGTCTCTACAGCAGGGGTGTCAAACTCATTTTCACAGAGGGCCACATCAGCATTATGGTTGCCCTCAAAGGGCCAAAGACCGTATAAATGTTAATGTAATGTAAAATAAATGTAGCTACACATTTACATATTGTTAAACATGGTGTTTCTGTATTTATTACTTATTCAAGTTATACATATTGCATATTCATTTGCATAAATGTAAAAATATATGTTAGCTTATGTTATTTTAACAAATCATTTTAGTTTATCAGAACCCCATATTACTCCACCAATCAATGATCAAACCATTCAAGTAAATAACAAAGAAGAATATCATCAAATACAAGCTATGACATTAAGTTTGTTCAAAACCTTTTTGTCACAGTCAAGAGGGGCAGAACTAACAACTGTGAGCTGCAAAGAACACGTGGGACAGATGTAGCAGATGTTACAAAAACAAATGGCTGCACACAACCTTGCAGAGGCCATACATCCAACTAATGGAAGATAGTTTAATTAACTTTAATTAACAGATTGCAGAATGGGTACAGTACAGTACAGCTCAATACACACAATTGTTAAGGGGATGCAGACCAAAGAAAGACTTTCGACTTGTTTACATCAGGGTCCCCCATTTTCAATTCGTAATGAAATTGCTATTATGTGTCTGCATGAACACAGAACTGTAACTGTACTCAAAAATAACAAAATAAGGGTTGTCTCAGTTCACAACTATATTGGTCAAGTTTTGGGTGGGACTTGTTTGCGTCCCTAGTACAGCTTCTTATTCAATTGAGCGAGATGCTCGGTTATGTCACACAGCCAGTTTGCATCTGACAGTTCAGACAATATTTCTTCAACCCTTTGTTACCTATTCCGCCTGGATCTTTTTTGTATTTTGGGCTGTAAAATTGTCAAAGAATGTCTGAGGAGTAAGTGCTTTTGGCTTTTTTCCTTTGTTACCTCAGATGTTCAACATACATGTATGTGTAAGAATGTGTAATAACAAAGGCTGTCAAAGTTAAAGCTTTATTAACGCATTAACCCACAATTATTTTAACACTGCTATTTTTTAACCCAATATTAATGTAAAAAAAAAAAAAAAAAAATGTTTTACCTGAGCTCTTGGGGGGCCACATCAAATGACGTGGCGGGCCGGATTTGGCCCGCGGGCCGTGAGTTTGACACCTATGCTCTACAGGGAGGACCCCCCCACCTCGTTATAAAGGAGACAGTGATGATGATGTCTCTACAGGGAGGACCCCCCCACCTCGTTATAAAGGACACAGTGATGGTGTCTCTACAGGGAGGACCCCCCCCACCTTGTTATAAAGGACACAGTGATGATGATGTCACTACAGGGAGGACCCCCCCACCTCGTTATAAAGGAGACAGTGATGATGATGTCTCTACAGGGAGGACCCCCCCACCTCGTTATAAAGGACACAGTGATGATGTCTCTACAGGGAGGACCCCCCCACCTCGTTATAAAGGACACAGTGATGATGATGTCACTACAGGGAGGACCCCCCCACCTCGTTATAAAGGACACAGTGATGATGTCTCTACAGGGAGGACCCCCCCCACCTCGTTATAAAGGACACAGTGATGATGTCTCTACAGGGAGGACCCCCCCACCTCGTTATAAAGGACACAGTGATGATGATGTCTCTACAGGGAGGACCCCCCCACCTCGTTATAAAGGACACAGTTATGATGATGTCTCTACAGGGAGGACCCCCCCACCTCGTTATAAAGGACACAGTGATGATGTCTCTACAGGGAGGACCCACCCACCTTGTTATAAAGGACACAGTGATGATGTCTCTACAGGGAGGACCCACCCACCTCGTTATAAAGGACACAGTGATGATGATGTCTCTACAGGGAGGACCCCCCCACCTCGTTATAAAGGACACAGTGATGATGATGTCTCTACAGGGAGGACCCCCCCACCTCGTTATAAAGGACACAGTGATGATGTGTCTACAGGGAGGACCCCCCACCTCGTTATAAAGGACACAGTGATTGTTGTGAAGGGCCAGATTAAAGCTGATAATCTACCTTTATTGTTTTATATACTTTGTATATTATTTATATATACACGGTATATCCCTTTACCTGTGTTCGAACCATAGTAATATTCGCTCTCCTTATTGGATAGCGCCCTAGGCGCCAGCTCGCAAGCCCCCAACGTCAGGTTCAAAGACAAGCTCAGGCATGTCAGAACATGCCCGGAGACAGCGTATTGATCCCAGACAAGAACTAAGGTTTGGGACTAGATAATCACTTAAGTATATATACAGCGCAAGGTGCGCACAGCAGCAGTTCGTCTAAGCAAGCCAACGTGACAAGTTCGTTCATCAAGTTCATCCCGAGTCAGCGGGTAGTGAAGTGAGCAACCGTGCGTTGAGAACATGTGCGAATAGAATAGTAAAGTGTCAGAGTTTAATGCAGTAACGTCAAGTTCGGCCTAGTTTAATGTGAAGTAAATAGTCGTTCATTTATTGTATATCGTGCAACCACAGTTCGTTCGTGTGTAGCATTACCCAGCGGTTCGTCGTGTTTTAGCTAGTGTACCTTAGCCAGGGTGTGTGGCCTAAATACGTCGCCAGCACCCAAGGAGGCCTAGTCGGAGAACCGTTGGACATGTGCACAGGAGAACCAGCGTCGGCGATTGCAGAACCATTACTGGTTGGATTATATTGATTTGGAACGTGTTACCCGGAGAAGAGCATCGTTGATTTCCACTATCGTTTGGGATTCAACCTCGTGAGGATTACACTCGGGCTGGCCTCATGGACAGAGGCTGGCTAGCTGTCATCATTGCTATCGAGCATTTGGATTACAGTTATTGCTTTTGCTGCTGATCGTTGGATTTACAAGGACTGACTTCTGTACGTGGAGTCCCTTTATTCTTCATTGAATCAGACTGAGTATCCGAACATTCCTCTACCCTCTAGGCCTTACAACCCCGGAGGGAACCCAGTGTCTCCAGGCGGTACCAGCGTTGCCTTCTATAGTTGCTATTATACGACAGGTGGCGTCAACTTAGTACCCATCGTGGAATTCCTGCTATTCCCAGTGACTCATGCTACTGACTGACTTTATGCATATTCTTCGCCATACAAGCGCGACCCTAATTCTCATTCTGTAACCTAATGTTGCATAATAATAAATTACCCTCAAATACTATTTCTTTGTCAATGCCGTGTTATTATGAGTGTTCACCATCTATATTCGATGTACTGTCTGGCCAGTAATTAAGTACATACCTAGCAGTGGTTTAATCTATCACAATCTTTAATACAGTCAGGGTATTGTAACCCCTCAGTTACAGTGATGATGATGTCTCTACAGGGAGGACCCCCCACCTCGTTATAAAGGACACAGTGATGATGATGTCACTACAGGGAGGACCCCCCCACCTCGTTATAAAGGACACAGTGATGATGTCTCTACAGGGAGGACCCCCCACCTCATTATAAAGGACACAGTGATGATGATGTCTCTACAGGGAGGACCCCCCCACCTCGTTATAAAGGACACAGTGATGATGATGTCTCTACAGGGAGGACCCCCCACCTCGTTATAAAGGACACAATGATGCTGATGTCTCTACAGGGAGGACCCCCCCACCTCGTTATAAAGGACACAGTGATGATGATGTCACTACAGGGAGGACCCCCCCACCTCGTTATAAAGGACACAGTGATGATGTCTCTACAGGGAGGACCCCCCCACCTCGTTATAAAGGACACAGTGATGATGTCTCTACAGGGAGGACCCCCCCACCTCGTTATAAAGGACACAGTGATGATGATGTCTCTACAGGGAGGACCCCCCACCTCGTTATAAAGGACACAGTGATGATGTCTCTACAGGGAGGACCCCCCACCTCGTTATAAAGGACACAGTGATGATGTCTCTACAGGGAGGACCCCCCCACCTCATTATAAAGGACACAGTGATGATGATGTCTCTACAGGGAGGACCCCCCCACCTCGTTATAAAGGACACAGTGATGTCTCTACAGGGAGGACCCCCCCACCTCGTTATAAAGGACACAGTGATGATGTCTCTACAGGGAGGACCCCCCCACCTCGTTATAAAGGACACAGTGATGATGTCTCTACAGGGAGGACCCCCCCACCTCGTTATAAAGGACACAGTGATGATGGTGTCTCTACAGGGAGGACCCCCCCACCTCGTTATAAAGGACACAGTGATGATGATGTCACTACAGGGAGGACCCCCCCACCTCGTTATAAAGGACACAGTGATGATGATGTCTCTACAGGGAGGACCCCCCCACCTCGTTATAAAGGACACAGTGATGATGATGTCACTACAGGGAGGACCCCCCCCACCTCGTTATAAAGGACACAGTGATGATGTCTCTACAGGGAGGACCCCCCACCTCGTTATAAAGGACACAGTGATGATGTCTCTACAGGGAGGACCCCCCCACCTCGTTATAAAGGACACAGTGATGATGATGTCTCTACAGGGAGGACCCCCCACCTAGTTATAAAGGACACAGTGATGATGATGTCTCTACAGGGAGGACCCCCCCCACCTCGTTATAAAGGACACAGTGATGATGTCTCTACAGGGAGGACCCCCCCCACCTCGTTATAAAGGACACAGTGATGATGTCTCTACAGGGAGGACCCCCCCACCTCGTTATAAAGGACACAGTGATGATGTCTCTACAGGGAGGACCCCCCCACCTCGTTATAAAGGACACAGTGATGATGTCTCTACAGGGAGGACCCCCCCACCTCGTTATAAAGGACACAGTGATGATGTCACTACAGGGAGGACCCCCCCACCTCGTTATAAAGGACACAGTGATGATGATGTCTCTACAGGGAGGACCCCCCCACCTCGTTATAAAGGACACAGTGATGATGGCTCTACAGGGAGGACCCCCCCACCTCGTTATAAAGGACACAGTGATGTTTCTACAGGGAGGACCCCCCCACCTCGTTATAAAGGACACAGTGATGATGGCTCTACAGGGAGGACCCCCCCACCTCGTTATAAAGGACACAGTGATGTTTCTACAGGGAGGACCCCCCCACCTCGTTATAAAGGACACAGTGATGATGATGTCTCTACAGGGAGGACCCCCCCACCTCGTTATAAAGGACACAGTGATGATGTCTCTACAGGGAGGACCCCCCCACCTCGTTATAAAGGACACAGTGATGTCTCTACAGGGAGGACCCCCCCACCTCGTTATAAAGGACACAGTGATGATGATGTCTCTACAGGGAGGACCCCCCCACCTCGTTATAAAGGACACAGTGATGATGATGTCTCTACAGGGAGGACCCCCCCACCTCGTTATAAAGGACACAGTGATGATGGTGTCTCTACAGGGAGGACCCCCCCACCTCGTTATAAAGGACACAGTGATGATGATGTCTCTACAGGGAGGACCCCCCCACCTCGTTATAAAGGACACAGTGATGATGTCTCTACAGGGAGGACCCCCCCACCTCATTATAAAGGACACAGTGATGATGTCTCTACAGGGAGGACCCCCCCACCTCGTTATAAAGGACACAGTGATGATGATGTCTCTACAGGGAGGACCCCCCACCTCGTTATAAAGGACACAGTGATGATGATGTCACTACAGGGAGGACCCCCCCACCTCGTTATAAAGGACACAGTGATGATGTCTCTACAGGGAGGACCCCCCCACCTCGTTATAAAGGACACAGTGATGATGTCTCTACAGGGAGGACCCCCCCACCTCGTTATAAAGGACACAGTGATGATGATGTCTCTACAGGGAGGACCCCCCCACCTCGTTATAAAGGACACAGTGATGATGTCTCTACAGGGAGGACCCCCCCACCTCGTTATAAAGGACACAGTGATGATGATGTCTCTACAGGGAGGACCCCCCCACCTCGTTATAAAGGACACAGTGATGATGATGTCTCTACAGGGAGGACCCCCCCACCTCGTTATAAAGGACACAGTGATGATGATGTCTCTACAGGGAGGACCCCCCCACCTCGTTATAAAGGACACAGTGATGATGATGTCTCTACAGGGAGGACCCCCCCACCTCGTTATAAAGGACACAGTGATGATGTCTCTACAGGGAGGACCCCCCACCTCGTTATAAAGGACACAGTGATGTCTCTACAGGGAGGACCCCCCCACCTCGTTATAAAGGACACAGTGATGATGATGTCTCTACAGGGAGGACCCCCCCCCACCTCGTTATAAAGGACACAGTGATGATGATGTCTCTACAGGGAGGACCCCCCCACCTCGTTATAAAGGACACAGTGATGTCACTACAGGGAGGACCCCCCCACCTCGTTATAAAGGACACAGTGATGATGATGTCTCTACAGGGAGGACCCCCCCACCTCGTTATAAAGGACACAGTGATGATGATGTCTCTACAGGGAGGACCCCCCCACCTCGTTATAAAGGACACAGTGATGATGATGTCTCTACAGGGAGGACCCCCCCACCTCGTTATAAAGGACACAGTGATGTCTCTACAGGGAGGACCCCCCCACCTCGTTATAAAGGACACAGTGATGATGTCTCTACAGGGAGGACCCCCCCACCTCGTTATAAAGGACACAGTGATGATGATGTCTCTACAGGGAGGACCCCCCCCCACCTCGTTATAAAGGACACAGTGATGATGATGTCTCTACAGGGAGGACCCCCCCCACCTCGTTATAAAGGACACAGTGATGATGATGTCTCTACAGGGAGGACCCCCCCACCTCGTTATAAAGGACACAGTGATGATGTCTCTACAGGGAGGACCCCCCCACCTCGTTATAAAGGACACAGTGATGATGTCTCTACAGGGAGGACCCCCCCACCTCGTTATAAAGGACACAGTGATGATGATGTCTCTACAGGGAGGACCCCCCCCCACCTCGTTATAAAGGACACAGTGATGATGATGTCTCTACAGGGAGGACCCCCCCCACCTCGTTATAAAGGACACAGTGATGATGATGTCTCTACAGGGAGGACCCCCCCACCTCGTTATAAAGGACACAGTGATGATGATGTCTCTACAGGGAGGACCCCCCCACCTCGTTATAAAGGACACAGTGATGATGATGTCTCTACAGGGAGGACCCCCCCACCTCGTTATAAAGGACACAGTGATGATGATGTCTCTACAGGGAGGACCCCCCCACCTCGTTATAAAGGACACAGTGATGATGATGTCTCTACAGGGAGGACCCCCCCACCTCATTATAAAGGACACAGTGATGATGTCTCTACAGGGAGGACCCCCCCACCTCGTTATAAAGGACACAGTGATGATGTCTCTACAGGGAGGACCCCCCCACCTCGTTATAAAGGACACAGTGATGATGTCTCTACAGGGAGGACCCCCCCACCTCGTTATAAAGGACACAGTGATGATGGTGTCTCTACAGGGAGGACCCCCCCACCTCGTTATAAAGGACACAGTGATGTCTCTACAGGGAGGACCCCCCCACCTCGTTATAAAGGACACAGTGATGATGATGTCACTACAGGGAGGACCCCCCCACCTCGTTATAAAGGACACAGTGATGATGTCTCTACAGGGAGGACCCCCCCACCTCGTTATAAAGGACACAGTGATGATGATGTCACTACAGGGAGGACCCCCCCCACCTCGTTATAAAGGACACAGTGATGTCACTACAGGGAGGACCCCCCCACCTCGTTATAAAGGACACAGTGATGATGATGTCTCTACAGGGAGGACCCCCCCACCTCGTTATAAAGGACACAGTGATGATGATGTCTCTACAGGGAGGACCCCCCCACCTCGTTATAAAGGACACAGTGATGATGATGTCTCTACAGGGAGGACCCCCCCCACCTCGTTATAAAGGACACAGTGATGTCACTACAGGGAGGACCCCCCCACCTCGTTATAAAGGACACAGTGATGGTGTCTCTACAGGGAGGACCCCCCCACCTCGTTATAAAGGACACAGTGATGTCACTACAGGGAGGACCCCCCCACCTCGTTATAAAGGACACAGTTATGATGATGTCTCTACAGGGAGGACCCCCCCACCTCGTTATAAAGGACACAGTGATGATGTCTCTACAGGGAGGACCCCCCCACCTCGTTATAAAGGACACAGTGATGATGTCTCTACAGGGAGGACCCCCCCACCTCGTTATAAAGGACACAGTGATGATGATGTCTCTACAGGGAGGACCCCCCCACCTCGTTATAAAGGACACAGTGATGATGATGTCTCTACAGGGAGGACCCCCCCACCTCGTTATAAAGGACACAGTGATGATGATGTCTCTACAGGGAGGACCCCCCCACCTCATTATAAAGGACACAGTGATGATGATGTCTCTACAGGGAGGACCCCCCACCTCATTATAAAGGACACAGTGATGATGATGTCTCTAGAGGGAGGACCCCCCCACCTCATTATAAAGGACACAGTGATGATGATGTCTCTACAGGGAGGACCCCCCCACCTCGTTATAAAGGACACAGTGATGATGATGTCTCTACAGGGAGGACCCCCCCACCTCGTTATAAAGGACACAGTGATGATGTCTCTACAGGGAGGACCCCCCCACCTCGTTATAAAGGACACAGTGATGATGATGTCTCTACAGGGAGGACCCCCCCACCTCGTTATAAAGGACACAGTGATGATGTCTCTACAGGGAGGACCCCCCCACCTCGTTATAAAGGACACAGTGATGATGATGTCTCTACAGGGAGGACCCCCCCACCTCGTTATAAAGGACACAGTGATGGTGTCTCTACAGGGAGGACCCCCCCACCTCGTTATAAAGGACACAGTGATGATGATGTCTCTACAGGGAGGACCCCCCCACCTCGTTATAAAGGACACAGTGATGATGATGTCTCTACAGGGAGGACCCCCCCACCTCGTTATAAAGGACACAGTGATGGTGTCTCTACAGGGAGGACCCCCCCACCTCGTTATAAAGGACACAGTGATGATGTCTCTACAGGGAGGACCCCCCCACCTCATTATAAAGGACACAGTGATGATGATGTCACTACAGGGAGGACCCCCCCACCTCGTTATAAAGGACACAGTGATGATGGTGTCTCTACAGGGAGGACCCCCCCACCTCGTTATAAAGGACACAGTGATGATGTCTCTACAGGGAGGACCCCCCCACCTCGTTATAAAGGACACAGTGATGATGTCTCTACAGGGAGGACCCCCCCACCTCGTTATAAAGGACACAGTGATGATGATGTCTCTACAGGGAGGACCCCCCCCACCTCGTTATAAAGGACACAGTGATGATGATGTCTCTACAGGGAGGACCCCCCCACCTCGTTATAAAGGACACAGTGATGATGTCTCTACAGGGAGGACCCCCCACCTCGTTATAAAGGACACAGTGATGATGTCTCTACAGGGAGGACCCCCCCACCTCGTTATAAAGGACACAGTGATGATGTCACTACAGGGAGGACCCCCCCACCTCGTTATAAAGGACACAGTGATGATGTCACTACAGGGAGGACCCCCCCACCTCGTTATAAAGGACACAGTGATGATGTCTCTACAGGGAGGACCCCCCCGCCTCGTTATAAAGGACACAGTGATGATGATGTCTCTACAGGGAGGACCCCCCCACCTCGTTATAAAGGACACAGTGATGATGTCTCTACAGGGAGGACCCCCCCACCTCGTTATAAAGGACACAGTGATGATGGCTCTACAGGGAGGACCCCCCCACCTCGTTATAAAGGACACAGTGATGATGATGTCTCTACAGGGAGGACCCCCCCACCTCGTTATAAAGGACACAGTGATGATGATGTCTCTACAGGGAGGACCCCCCCCACCTCGTTATAAAGGACACAGTGATGATGTCTCTACAGGGAGGACCCCCCCACCTCATTATAAAGGACACAGTGATGATGTCTCTACAGGGAGGACCCCCCCACCTCGTTATAAAGGACACAGTGATGATGTCTCTACAGGGAGGACCCCCCCACCTCGTTATAAAGGACACAGTGATGATGATGTCACTACAGGGAGGACCCCCCCACCTCGTTATAAAGGACACAGTGATGATGATGTCTCTACAGGGAGGACCCCCCCACCTCGTTATAAAGGACACAGTGATGATGATGTCACTACAGGGAGGACCCCCCCACCTCGTTATAAAGGACACAGTGATGATGTCTCTACAGGGAGGACCCCCCCACCTCGTTATAAAGGACACAGTGATGATGATGTCACTACAGGGAGGACCCCCCCACCTCGTTATAAAGGACACAGTGATGATGATGTCTCTACAGGGAGGACCCCCCCACCTCGTTATAAAGGACACAGTGATGATGGTGTCTCTACAGGGAGGACCCCCCCACCTCGTTATAAAGGACACAGTGATGATGTCTCTACAGGGAGGACCCCCCACCTCGTTATAAAGGACACAGTGATGATGTCTCTACAGGGAGGACCCCCCCACCTCGTTATAAAGGACACAGTGATGATGATGTCTCTACAGGGAGGACCCCCCCACCTCATTATAAAGGACACAGTGATGATGTCTCTACAGGGAGGACCCCCCCCACCTCGTTATAAAGGACACAGTGATGATGATGTCTCTACAGGGAGGACCCCCCCACCTCATTATAAAGGACACAGTGATGATGTCTCTACAGGGAGGACCCCCCCACCTCGTTATAAAGGACACAGTGATGATGTCTCTACAGGGAGGACCCCCCCACCTCGTTATAAAGGACACAGTGATGATGATGTCTCTACAGGGAGGACCCCCCCACCTCGTTATAAAGGACACAGTGATGATGATGTCTCTACAGGGAGGACCCCCCCACCTCGTTATAAAGGACACAGTGATGATGATGTCTCTACAGGGAGGACCCCCCCACCTCGTTATAAAGGACACAGTGATGATGATGTCTCTACAGGGAGGACCCCCCACCTCGTTATAAAGGACACAGTGATGATGATGTCTCTACAGGGAGGACCCCCCCACCTCGTTATAAAGGACACAGTGATGATGTCTCTAGAGGGAGGACCCCCCCACCTCGTTATAAAGGACACAGTGATGATGATGTCTCTACAGGGAGGACCCCCCACCTCGTTATAAAGGACACAGTGATGATGTCTCTACAGGGAGGACCCCCCACCTCGTTATAAAGGACACAGTGATGATGTCTCTACAGGGAGGACCCCCCCACCTCGTTATAAAGGACACAGTGATGATGATGTCTCTACAGGGAGGACCCCCCCACCTCGTTATAAAGGACACAGTGATGATGATGTCTCTACAGGGAGGACCCCCCCACCTCGTTATAAAGGACACAGTGATGTCTCTACAGGGAGGACCCCCCCACCTCGTTATAAAGGACACAGTGATGATGTCTCTACAGGGAGGACCCCCCCACCTCGTTATAAAGGACACAGTGATGATGTCTCTACAGGGAGGACCCCCCCACCTCGTTATAAAGGACACAGTGATGATGATGTCTCTACAGGGAGGACCCCCCCACCTCGTTATAAAGGACACAGTGATGATGTCTCTACAGGGAGGACCCCCCCACCTCGTTATAAAGGACACAGTGATGATGATGTCTCTACAGGGAGGACCCCCCCACCTCGTTATAAAGGACACAGTGATGATGATGTCTCTACAGGGAGGACCCCCCCACCTCGTTATAAAGGACACAGTGATGATGATGTCTCTACAGGGAGGACCCCCCCACCTCGTTATAAAGGACACAGTTATGATGATGTCTCTACAGGGAGGACCCCCCCACCTCGTTATAAAGGACACAGTGATGATGTCTCTACAGGGAGGACCCCCCCACCTCGTTATAAAGGACACAGTGATGATGTCTCTACAGGGAGGACCCCCCCACCTCGTTATAAAGGACACAGTGATGATGTCTCTACAGGGAGGACCCCCCCACCTCGTTATAAAGGACACAGTGATGATGATGTCTCTACAGGGAGGACCCCCCACCTCGTTATAAAGGACACAGTGATGATGTCTCTACAGGGAGGACCCCCCCACCTTGTTATAAAGGACACAGTGATGATGTCTCTACAGGGAGGACCCCCCCACCTCGTTATAAAGGACACAGTGATGATGTCTCTACAGGGAGGACCCCCCCACCTCGTTATAAAGGACACAGTGATGATGTCTCTACAGGGAGGACCCCCCCACCTCGTTATAAAGGACACAGTGATGATGATGTCTCTACAGGGAGGACCCCCCCACCTCGTTATAAAGGACACAGTGATGATGATGTCTCTACAGGGAGGACCCCCCCACCTCGTTATAAAGGACACAGTGATGATGATGTCTCTACAGGGAGGACCCCCCCACCTCGTTATAAAGGACACAGTGATGATGATGTCTCTACAGGGAGGACCCCCCCACCTCGTTATAAAGGACACAGTGATGATGTCTCTACAGGGAGGACCCCCCCACCTCGTTATAAAGGACACAGTGATGATGATGTCTCTACAGGGAGGACCCCCCCACCTCGTTATAAAGGACACAGTGATGATGATGTCTCTATAGGGAGGACCCCCCCACCTCGTTATAAAGGACACAGTGATGATGTCACTACAGGGAGGACCCCCCCACCTCGTTATAAAGGACACAGTGATGATGATGTCTCTATAGGGAGGACCCCCCCACCTCGTTATAAAGGACACAGTGATGATGTCTCTACAGGGAGGACCCCCCCACCTCGTTATAAAGGACACAGTGATGATGATGTCTCTATAGGGAGGACCCCCCCACCTCGTTATAAAGGACACAGTGATGATGTCACTACAGGGAGGACCCCCCCACCTCGTTATAAAGGACACAGTGATGATGTCTCTACAGGGAGGACCCCCCCACCTCGTTATAAAGGACACAGTGATGATGATGTCTCTACAGGGAGGACCCCCCCACCTCGTTATAAAGGACACAGTGATGATGTCACTACAGGGAGGACCCCCCCACCTCGTTATAAAGGACACAGTGATGATGTCTCTACAGGGAGGACCCCCCCACCTCGTTATAAAGGACACAGTGATGATGTCACTACAGGGAGGACCCCCCCACCTCGTTATAAAGGACACAGTGATGATGATGTCTCTACAGGGAGGACCCCCCCACCTCGTTATAAAGGACACAGTGATGATGTCACTACAGGGAGGACCCCCCCACCTCGTTATAAAGGACACAGTGATGATGTCACTACAGGGAGGACCCCCCCACCTCGTTATAAAGGACACAGTGATGATGTCACTACAGGGAGGACCCCCCCACCTCGTTATAAAGGACACAGTGATGATGATGTCTCTACAGGGAGGACCCCCCCACCTCGTTATAAAGGACACAGTGATGATGATGTCTCTACAGGGAGGACCCCCCACCTCATTAAAAAGGACACAGTGATGATGATGTCTCTACAGGGAGGACCCCCCCACCTCGTTATAAAGGACACAGTGATGATGATGTCTCTACAGGGAGGACCCCCCCACCTCGTTATAAAGGACACAGTGATGATGTCTCTACAGGGAGGACCCCCCCACCTCGTTATAAAGGACACAGTGATGATGATGTCTCTACAGGGAGGACCCCCCCACCTCGTTATAAAGGACACAGTGATGATGGTGTCTCTACAGGGAGGACCCCCCCACCTCGTTATAAAGGACACAGTGATGATGATGTCTCTACAGGGAGGACCCCCCCACCTCATTATAAAGGACACAGTGATGATGTCTCTACAGGGAGGACCCCCCCGCCTCATTATAAAGGACACAGTGATGATGTCTCTACAGGGAGGACCCCCCCACCTCGTTATAAAGGACACAGTGATGATGTCTCTACAGGGAGGACCCCCCCACCTCGTTATAAAGGACACAGTGATGATGATGTCTCTACAGGGAGGACCCCCCCACCTCGTTATAAAGGACACAGTGATGATGATGTCTCTACAGGGAGGACCCCCCACCTCGTTATAAAGGACACAGTGATGATGATGTCTCTACAGGGAGGACCCCCCACCTCGTTATAAAGGACACAGTGATGATGATGTCTCTACAGGGAGGACCCCCCCACCTCGTTATAAAGGACACAGTGATGATGTCTCTACAGGGAGGACCCCCCCACCTCGTTATAAAGGACACAGTGATGATGTCTCTAGAGGGAGGACCCCCCCACCTCGTTATAAAGGACACAGTGATGATGTCTCTACAGGGAGGACCCCCCCACCTCGTTATAAAGGACACAGTGATGATGATGTCTCTACAGGGAGGACCCCCCCACCTCGTTATAAAGGACACAGTGATGATGATGTCTCTACAGGGAGGACCCCCCCACCTCGTTATAAAGGACACAGTGATGATGATGTCTCTACAGGGAGGACCCCCCCACCTCGTTATAAAGGACACAGTGATGATGTCTCTACAGGGAGGACCCCCCACCTTGTTATAAAGGACACAGTGATGTCTCTACAGGGAGGACCCCCCCACCTCGTTATAAAGGACACAGTGATGATGTCTCTACAGGGAGGACCCCCCCACCTCGTTATAAAGGACACAGTGATGATGATGTCTCTACAGGGAGGACCCCCCCACCTCGTTATAAAGGACACAGTGATGATGATGTCTCTACAGGGAGGACCCCCCCACCTCGTTATAAAGGACACAGTGATGATGTCTCTACAGGGAGGACCCCCCCACCTCGTTATAAAGGACACAGTGATGATGATGTCTCTACAGGGAGGACCCCCCCACCTCGTTATAAAGGACACAGTGATGATGATGTCTCTACAGGGAGGACCCCCCCACCTCGTTATAAAGGACACAGTTATGATGATGTCTCTACAGGGAGGACCCCCCCACCTCGTTATAAAGGACACAGTGATGATGTCTCTACAGGGAGGACCCCCCCACCTCGTTATAAAGGACACAGTGATGATGTCTCTACAGGGAGGACCCCCCCACCTCGTTATAAAGGACACAGTGATGATGTCTCTACAGGGAGGACCCCCCCACCTCGTTATAAAGGACACAGTGATGATGATGTCTCTACAGGGAGGACCCCCCACCTCGTTATAAAGGACACAGTGATGATTATGTCTCTACAGGGAGGACCCCCCCACCTCGTTATAAAGGACACAGTGATGATGTCTCTACAGGGAGGACCCCCCCCACCTCGTTATAAAGGACACAGTGATGTCTCTACAGGGAGGACCCCCCCACCTCGTTATAAAGGACACAGTGATGATGTCTCTACAGGGAGAACCCCCCCACCTCGTTATAAAGGACACAGTGATGTCTCTACAGGGAGGACCCCCCCACCTCGTTATAAAGGACACAGTGATGATGTCTCTACAGGGAGGACCCCCCACCTTGTTATAAAGGACACAGTGATGCTGATGTCTCTACAGGGAGGACCCCCCACCTCGTTATAAAGGACACAGTGATGATGTCTCTACAGGGAGGACCCCCCCACCTCGTTATAAAGGACACAGTGATGATGTCTCTACAGGGAGGACCCCCCCACCTCGTTATAAAGGACACAGTGATGATGTCTCTACAGGGAGGACCCCCCCACCTCGTTATAAAGGACACAGTGATGATGTCTCTACAGGGAGGACCCCCCCACCTCGTTATAAAGGACACAGTGATGATGATGTCTCTACAGGGAGGACCCCCCCACCTCGTTATAAAGGACACAGTGATGATGATGTCTCTACAGGGAGGACCCCCCCACCTCGTTATAAAGGACACAGTGATGATGATGTCTCTACAGGGAGGACCCCCCCACCTCGTTATAAAGGACACAGTGATGATGATGTCTCTACAGGGAGGACCCCCCCACCTCGTTATAAAGGACACAGTGATGATGTCTCTACAGGGAGGACCCCCCCACCTCGTTATAAAGGACACAGTGATGATGATGTCTCTACAGGGAGGACCCCCCCACCTCGTTATAAAGGACACAGTGATGATGTCTCTACAGGGAGGACCCCCCCACCTCGTTATAAAGGACACAGTGATGATGATGTCTCTATAGGGAGGACCCCCCACCTCGTTATAAAGGACACAGTGATGATGATGTCTCTACAGGGAGGACCCCCCCACCTCGTTATAAAGGACACAGTGATGATGTCACTACAGGGAGGACCCCCCCACCTCGTTATAAAGGACACAGTGATGATGTCTCTACAGGGAGGACCCCCCCACCTCGTTATAAAGGACACAGTGATGATGTCACTACAGGGAGGACCCCCCCACCTCGTTATAAAGGACACAGTGATGATGATGTCTCTACAGGGAGGACCCCCCCACCTCGTTATAAAGGACACAGTGATGATGTCACTACAGGGAGGACCCCCCCACCTCGTTATAAAGGACACAGTGATGATGTCACTACAGGGAGGACCCCCCCACCTCGTTATAAAGGACACAGTGATGATGTCTCTACAGGGAGGACCCCCCCACCTCGTTATAAAGGACACAGTGATGATGTCTCTACAGGGAGGACCCCCCCACCTCGTTATAAAGGACACAGTGATGATGTCTCTACAGGGAGGACCCCCCCACCTCGTTATAAAGGACACAGTGATGATGGTGTCTCTACAGGGAGGACCCCCCCCACCTCGTTATAAAGGACACAGTGATGATGTCTCTACAGGGAGGACCCCCCCACCTCGTTATAAAGGACACAGTGATGATGATGTCTCTACAGGGAGGACCCCCCCACCTCGTTATAAAGGACACAGTGATGATGTCTCTACAGGGAGGACCCCCCCACCTCGTTATAAAGGACACAGTGATGATGTGTCTACAGGGAGGACCCCCCCACCTCGTTATAAAGGACACAGTGATGATGATGTCTCTACAGGGAGGACCCCCCCACCTCGTTATAAAGGACACAGTGATGATGTCTCTACAGGGAGGACCCCCCCACCTCGTTATAAAGGACACAGTGATGATGATGTCTCTACAGGGAGGACCCCCCCACCTCGTTATAAAGGACACAGTGATGATGATGTCTCTACAGGGAGGACCCCCCCACCTCGTTATAAAGGACACAGTGATGATGTCTCTACAGGGAGGACCCCCCCACCTCGTTATAAAGGACACAGTTATGATGTCTCTACAGGGAGGACCCCCCCACCTCGTTATAAAGGACACAGTGATGATGATGTCTCTACAGGGAGGACCCCCCCACCTCGTTATAAAGGACACAGTGATGATGATGTCTCTACAGGGAGGACCCCCCCACCTCGTTATAAAGGACACAGTGATGATGATGTCACTACAGGGAGGACCCCCCCACCTCGTTATAAAGGACACAGTGATGATGTCTCTACAGGGAGGACCCCCCCACCTCGTTATAAAGGACACAGTGATGATGTCTCTACAGGGAGGACCCCCCCCCTCATTATAAAGGACACAGTGATGATGATGTCTCTACAGGGAGGACCCCCCCACCTCGTTATAAAGGACACAGTGATGATGTCTCTACAGGGAGGACCCCCCCACCTCGTTATAAAGGACACAGTGATGATGTCTCTACAGGGAGGACCCCCCCCCTCATTATAAAGGACACAGTGATGATGATGTCTCTACAGGGAGGACCCCCCCACCTCGTTATAAAGGACACAGTGATGATGTCTCTACAGGGAGGACCCCCCCACCTCGTTATAAAGGACACAGTGATGATGTCTCTACAGGGAGGACCCCCCCACCTCGTTATAAAGGACACAGTGATGTCTCTACAGGGAGGACCCCCCCACCTCGTTATAAAGGACACAGTGATGTCTCTACAGGGAGGACCCCCCACCTCGTTATAAAGGACACAGTGATGATGTCTCTACAGGGAGGACCCCCCCACCTCGTTATAAAGGACACAGTGATGATGATGTCTCTACAGGGAGGACCCCCCCACCTCGTTATAAAGGACACAGTGATGTCTCTACAGGGAGGACCCCCCACCTCGTTATAAAGGACACAGTGATGATGTCTCTACAGGGAGGACCCCCCCACCTCGTTATAAAGGACACAGTGATGTCTCTACAGGGAGGACCCCCCCACCTCGTTATAAAGGACACAGTGATGATGATGTCTCTACAGGGAGGACCCCCCCCACCTCGTTATAAAGGACACAGTGATGATGATGTCTCTACAGGGAGGACCCCCCCACCTCGTTATAAAGGACACAGTGATGATGATGTCTCTACAGGGAGGACCCCCCACCTCGTTATAAAGGACACAGTGATGATGATGTCTCTACAGGGAGGACCCCCCCACCTCGTTATAAAGGACACAGTGATGATGTCTCTACAGGGAGGACCCCCCCACCTCGTTATAAAGGACACAGTGATGATGATGTCTCTACAGGGAGGACCCCCCCACCTCGTTATAAAGGACACAGTGATGATGTCTCTACAGGGAGGACCCCCCCACCTCGTTATAAAGGACACAGTGATGATGTCTCTACAGGGAGGACCCCCCCACCTCGTTATAAAGGACACAGTGATGATGTCTCTACAGGGAGGACCCCCCCACCTCGTTATAAAGGACACAGTGATGATGTCTCTACAGGGAGGACCCCCCCCACCTCGTTATAAAGGACACAGTGATGATGTCTCTACAGGGAGGACCCCCCCACCTCGTTATAAAGGACACAGTGATGATGTCTCTACAGGGAGGACCCCCCCACCTCGTTATAAAGGACACAGTGATGATGGTGTCTCTACAAGGAGGACCCCCCCACCTCGTTATAAAGGACACAGTGATGTCTCTACAGGGAGGACCCCCCCACCTCGTTATAAAGGACACAGTGATGATGTCTCTACAGGGAGGACCCCCCCACCTCGTTATAAAGGACACAGTGATGATGATATCTCTACAGGGAGGACCCCCCCACCTCGTTATAAAGGACACAGTGATGATGATGTCTCTACAGGGAGGACCCCCCCACCTCGTTATAAAGGACACAGTGATGATGTCTCTACAGGGAGGACCCCCCCACCTCGTTATAAAGGACACAGTGATGATGTCTCTACAGGGAGGACCCCCCCACCTCGTTATAAAGGACACAGTGATGTCTCTACAGGGAGGACCCCCCCACCTCGTTATAAAGGACACAGTGATGACTCTACAGGGAGGACCCCCCACCTCGTTATAAAGGACACAGTTATGATGATGTCTCTACAGGGAGGACCCCCCCACCTCGTTATAAAGGACACAGTGATGCGGCCGGGTAGCACAGCGGACTAAGCGTCTGTCTACCACCGCAGAGACACTGGTATCAAATCCGGCTGTCAGCGTTGCCTCCGGCTTGGACGACCGTCCATACTGACACAATTGGCAGAGTCAGCGGGAGGGAAGCCGGTGGGGTGGTAATCTGGTCGTTGTAAACATCGACTCCTACAGGTCGGTCAGGGCGCCTGCACAGCGAGGGAGGGAGATGGTGGGGGTAGTGTGACCTCCCACACGTTACACTTCACCAATGAGAGTCCTCGCTGCCAGGTGAAAAGAGGCCGCTGGCTGTCTCCTATGCATCGGAGGAAGCATGTGATAGACTTCAGGGCTCCCTAGACCGGCCAGTGGGGGCAACGACCAAGAAGGGGAGGGGGGAATTGGCATAATGACAAAAAAATTGGGATGGGAGGAAAATACAGAAAATAGGATGAGAAAAAGTGGTTACAAAAAAAAGGACCCAGTGATGATGATGTCTCCAGCAGGGAGGACCACCCCTGATATTTGTATATAAAATCACAGCTTGTTGAGCCATGTTGTGTTTCATAGACTTCCTGTGGCAGAGGAAGAGCCACTTCAACAGAAATTGAATGAAATTGTAAACAATAACGGTAGACCCCCTCAAATGACACTTATGTTTCATTAGCACAAAATCAATAGACAGCTGATTTTATTGCCTTGTCTCCATTAGCTATGTTCGGCCTGGCTGGGCCAGATTTGGTATGGTATGGTTGGGTTTGCGTCTCCATTGCGTTTCTTGTAAACTCTCTGGTTGCTAGGCAACCTTTAAAGATTCACACCAACAACTGTGGTACACGAGCTAAAACATGATGATACAACAGTCCAGGTTGTGAAAGGTGTCTGTCTGTCTCAGCCAGGTCTGTCCAGGTTGTGAAAGGCGTCTGTCTCAGCCAGGTCTGTCCAGGTTGTGAAAGGTGTCTGTCTCAGCCAGGTCTGTCCAGGTTCTAAAGACAATGGTGTCAGACAGGCTAAAGCACGGCTGAACCCTGGCTAGTGGAGACAAAGCCACAGCGTGACTAAACCCTGGCTAGTGGAGACAAAGCTACAGCGCGGCTAAACCCTGGCTATTGGAGACAAAGCACATATCTCTATAGTATTAGTACTGTGTGTATCACACAAAAGTAGCCTCTAGTAAATAGCTGTAAATAGAATTGCTAGCAGGAATGACTACGATAACATGAGCTACTCAGAAACCTTCCACCTATCTTGATGAAAAGGTGTTCTCTGTTTGGACACATGTGAACCGTGAAGCCGCTACCCTCATACCAAAGATAGTAGATGAGAAGAGACAACGCATTCAAAGCAGTACCAGTGGGGTGGAAATGGAACACTTCCGGTTTCCTAAGTTGGCACTGGCCCTATTCGTTCACTGTGAGATTGCTGGTATCCTATAGTGGGGGGGAGGAGCAATAAGCCAGCCAATGCCGAGCCTTATGTAGCTCACATGATGAATTACAGGAAATGAGGAGTAGTTGTGTCATCTCCGTTCTGAAGTGTCTCTGCTTATACTCAGTGATAAGCCCCCCCCCCCCCCCCCCACACACACACGCCTCCCTCTCCTTGTGAAGCAACTGAGAACCTGCACTGCATACTTTTAAATGAAAACAGGAGGTGGAGAGAGATAGCGTTAGCCTGTATAGCTCATCAGGAGGTGGAGAGAGCTAGTGTTAGCCTGTAGAGCTCATCAGGAGGTGGAGAGAGCTAGTGTTAGCCTGTAGAGCTCATCAAGAGGTGGAGAGAGCTAGCGTTAGCCTGTAGAGCTCATCAAGAGGTGGAGAGAGCTAGCGTTAGCCTGTAGAGCTCATCAGGAGGTGGAGAGAGCTAGCGTTAATCTGTAGAGCTCATCAAGAGGTGGAGAGAGCTAGCGTTAGCCTGCAGAGAGAGCTAGCGTTAGTCTGTAGAGCTCATCAAGAGGTGGAGAGAGCTAGCGTTAGTCTGTAGAGCTCATCAAGAGGTGGAGAGAGCTAGCGTTAGCCTGTAGAGCTCATCAAGAGGTGGAGAGAGCTAGCATTAGCCTGTAGAGAGAGCTAGCGTTAGCCGGTAGAGCTCATCAAGAGGTGGAGAGAGCTAGCGTTAGCCTGTAGAGAGAGCTAGCGTTGGCCGGTAGAGCTCATCAAGAGGTGGAGAGAGCTAGCGTTAGCCTGTAGAGCTCATCAGGAGGTGGAGAGAGCTAGCATTATCCTGTAGAGCTCATCAGGAGGTGGAGAGAGCTAGCGTTAGCCTGTAGAGCTCATCAGGAGGTGGAGAGAGCTAGCGGTAGCCTGTAGAGCTCATCAGGAGGTGGGGAGAGCTAGCGTTAGCCTGTAGAGAGAGCTAGCGTTAGTCTGTAGAGCTCATCAAGCGGTGGAGAGAGCTAGCGTTAGCCTGTAGAGAGAGCTAGCGTTAGTCTGTAGAGCTCATCAAGAGGTGGAGAGAGCTAGCGTTAGTCTGTAGAGAGAGCTAGCGTTAGTCTGTAGAGCTCATCAAGAGGTGGAGAGAGCTAGCGTTAGTCTGTAGAGAGAGCTAGCGTTAGTCTGTAGAGCTCATCAGGAGGTGGAGAGAGCTAGCGTTAGCCTGTAGAGCTCATCAAGAGGTGGAGAGAGCTAGCGTTAGTCTGTAGAGAGAGCTAGCATTAGTCTGTAGAGAGAGCTAGCGTTAGTCTGTAGAGAGAGGTAGCGTTAGTCTCAAGTTCAAGTTCAAGTTCTTTAATAGTTGTCATACAGAAGTACAGAATACTTTCATACAAAATGCTTCTTACTGTTACGCTCCAGAGACTGTGCTAGACAAGATAGTATCAAATAACATAATAAGCATGTAATTTAGAAGAAGAAAAATGAGGTCACAGTGTTCGGTATAGACATATGTACAATGTTCTGAGTTACCATATAATATACAATACTATGCAGTGTACTAATGTACAGTACTATCTAGTGCAAAGCAGAAATGGGATGAGGTACAATTTTAGGTACAATTTACAGTAAGGTGTACGAGTTGTAGTGCAATCCTTCATCAATAAATATAAAGTGTGGGGAGTGGGTGCTACAGTGTGTTTGTTTAAAGTGGGTGTGTGCTATAAAGTGTGTGGAGTGGGTGCTACAGTGTGTTTGTTTAAAGTGAGTGTGTGCGTGTGGATGTGTGTGCTATGTGCGTTTGGTGGTTGTTGTTGTGTAGTGTTCATTCATTGTTCGTTTAGCAGCCTGATGGCCTGGGGATAGAAGCTTCTTCTGAGTCTTTCTGTGCTCGCCTTGAGACTCCGGTATCGCTTGCCTGACCGCAGCAGTTCAAAGAGGCAGTTGTTCGGGTGACTGGAGTCTTTAATGATTCTCTTAGCCTTGCCCGTGCAACGCTTGTTGTAAATGTTCTGGAGGGTGGGGAGCCCCCCTCCAATTGTGCGTTCGGCTGAACGTGTCACTCTTTGTAGTCTGCTTCGGTCTTGTGCAGTGCTATTCCCAAACCAGGAGGTGATGTTGCCGGTCAAGATGCTCTCTATTGTACATGAGTAGAAGTTCTTAAGGATCTTCTGACTGACTTGGAACTTCCTTAGGCGCCTGAGGAAGTAGAGGCGTTGTCATGCCTTCTTCACAACACTGTCAATGTGTGTGGTCCATGTCAAGTCCTCGGATATGTAGGCTCCGAGGTACTTAAAGCTGTTGACTCTCTCGACCGGTGCCCCGTCGATGCTGAGGGGGCTGTAGTCCTTGACCCCCGACCTCCTGAAGTCCACAATCATCTCCTTTGTTTTGCTGACGTTCAGGGAGAGGCTGTTTTCCTGGCACCATCCCGCCAGGACCTTGACCTCTTCCAGGTAGGCCCTCTCGTCGTTGGCAGAGATCAGGCCCACCACCACTGTGTCGTCAGCAAATTTGATGATTGTATTGCTACTCCGCTGAGCCACACAGTCGTGTGTGTACAGGGAGTAGAGGAGGGGACTCAGAACACAGCCCTGGGGGGCCCCTATGTTGAGGGTGATGGATGAGGAGGTGCAGTTGCCTGCTCTCACCACCTGGGGTCTGCCAGTCAGGAAGTCCAAGACCCACTGGCAGAGGTCATAGCCCAAGCCCAGGTCCCTGAGCTTGGCTATGAGTATGGAGGGGACTATGGTGTTGAATGCCGAGCTGTAGTCGATGAATAGCATTCTCACATAGTTCCCCTGCCTCTTGTCCAGGTGTGATGCTGCTGTGTGCAGCACATGGGCTATGGCGTCCTCCGTGGACCTGTTGGGGCGGTATGCAAATTGCAGGGGGTCCATGTTGATGGGGAGGGAGGAGCAGATGTAGCCCTTTACTAGCTTCTCAAAGCACTTCATGGCTATGGAGGTGAGAGCTACAGAGGGTAGTCTGTAGAGAGAGCTAGCGTTAGTCTGTAGAGAGAGCTAGCGTTAGTCTGTAGAGCTCATCAAGAGGTGGAGAGAGCTAACGTTAGCCTGTAAAGCTCAACAGGAGGTGGAGAGAGCTAGCGTTAGCCTGTAGAGCTCATCTGGAGGTGGAGAGAGCTAGCGTTAGTCTGTAGAACTCATCAAGAGGTGGAGAGAGCTAGCGTTAGCCTGTAGAGAGAGCTAGCGTTAGCCTGTAGAGAGAGCTAGCGTTAGCCTGTAGAGAGAGCTAGCGTTAGCCTGTGGAGCTCATAAAGAGGTGGAGAGAGCTAGCGTTAGTCTGCAGAGAGAGCTTGCGTTAGCCTGTAGAGCTCATCAAGAGGTGGAGAGAGCTAGCGTTAGCCTGTATAGCTCATCAAGAGGTGGAAAGAGCTAGCGTTAGCCTGTATAGCTCATAAAGAGGTGGAGAGAGCTAGCGTTAGTCTGCAGAGAGAGCTAGCGTTAGACTGTAGAGCTCATCAGGAGGTGGAGAGAGCTAGCATTAGCCTGTAGAGCTCATCAGAAGGTGGAGAAAGCTAGCATTAGCCTGTAGAGCTCATCAGGAGGTGGAGAGAGCTAGCGTTAGCCTGTAGAGCTTATTAGGAGGTGGGGAGAGCTAGTGTTAGCCTGTAGAGAGAGCTAGCGTTAGTCTGTAGAGCTCATCAAGAGGTGGAGAGAGCTAGCGTTAGCCTGTAGAGAGAGCTAGCGTTAGCCTGTAGAGCTCATCAGGAGGTGGAGAGAGCTAGCGTTAGCCTGTAGAGCTCATCAAGAGGTGGAGAGAGCTAGCATTAGTCTGTAGAGCTCATCAGGATGTGGGAGAGCTAGCGT